>NC_088648.1:22779817-22807317 GCF_964019385.1 Sycon ciliatum
ACAGTCTACACTATGTCTTAGAAACCTCCTAGCAGTCAGCACATCGCTTAAGGAGGCCTCGGCTCTAGGACGCCACCCCAGCTGGGCCATGGGTGGATGTGTACACGTGTAGTATATTCTGCAAACTCGAACTCGCAATGACTACTAGTATGTGAAGTCACTAAAGGCGTCCTAGAGCCGAGGCCTCCTGAAGTACATGTAAGTCAGGCTTTGACTCAGTTTGACTACACATACATGTAGAACGTGGCACAATCATTCATGTACATGTACATGACCCATGACCTATGTTAGTATGTATGTCATGTACCGGGTAATCGTCTGCATCACTATGGCATCCGTACAGAGAGGTGCAGAGGTTTCCATTAGCACGCACGATCTTTGTTGCGTGCGAGCGGGGCAATAACCTTAGTGACGCTGGACGCGCTACATGTAACACTAACAAGTAACAGTAACACTGTACTGGACTGGGATATGAGCTCAGCTGCTGCATGCAGGCCATCAGTCAGTCATCATAATAATTATTATCACTGCATCAGGAAACAAGCACGAAGTAATTACATCGCTATTTTCTTTCTCCAGACTTTTCACTGTTCCATCCCCTCAACCGGTGAGTATCGCTCATTGACTTGTCAGTTTGGGCACTCTGGCAAGGAACGTTCGGGCCTGGTTTAAATCTGACTTTGAAAAAATTATTTTTCATTGCTATCAGGTTCAGCCTCATTTTCTCCGCACGGCGCTGATGAGTCATCAGTGCCGTGATGACCCCAGAAAGGACGAAAAGGTTCTGCTGGCAGATCCAGTACATTTCTGAAGATGTACAATCATGTTTTTAGTTTGACAGCATCAGGGAGTCGTAAAATACCAGTATTTTACGACTCCCTGGACAGCATAATTATTACCATCCCGTGGAACACCGTCAATACAAGGTTTCTCTGTACAATCTGAGTCATCTAGTTTGCACCCACTCTGACACCTAGGCTAGAGTAGAGAGTGAGCGTTCAGATTGCCATCCCGCAACCATGGCAACAGCAGTGCGATATGGACTGGAGGCCGCTTTCAGGACAGTGGTGCGCATCGCCAACAGGACTCCAAAATGATCAGCGGTATGAGCAACTACTTGCATTCAGTAGCAGACCATGTAGTCCATCGGCCAAATCTCAGAAAGGGCCTCTTTCGGCGAAGGTGATGCACTGAAGCTCCAACTAAACGCCCTTTGGCACACGAGCTCATGAGACCCCATAGAATACGAATCCGATTGTTGGACGTTGCCAATCCAGTCCAGGATAGTCGAACTGGGTCGAATACCTTCTTCCGATTTTCGTAATTTCGTCCACCATTACGTCTTTCTCATCGACTTTTTTTCGCTTGGCGAATGTTCTTGAGCCGCTGAGCAGAATCTACGCACGCTCGAACACTTGAAATGCCTGCATGTTCACGGTTCGCAAGATTCTAGCGAGCTTGGTGGAAATCTATTATTTATTTCGACATTTTTGGGGAATCTGAATTAGAACGGTAGAATCTCATTCGGGGAAGACGGCGTGTCGCCGCTGTCGGATTGTCGCTACTGTGTTTCAGACGTATTTGCTTGAGCGTGCTATTGAGGATGGACAGAAGATGAAGTGACGGCTTTCTTGAACACGGACGTTGTGTCTACATTGTAGCTAAAACATCTCATCTGGCGTCTAGAACGCAATTATTATGAGTTGTGAGTGCCAGCTGAGCTGAACACAAGCTGGACACCATTCGTCAGCTGGGAATTGCATCGAAGCTCTTGATAGCCACGATAAGCATAATTATACAGAGGTAACCTTGTTTGACTCAATACGCATGCAGGTGATACCACTAGTGGCACTACAATGTAAATGGTGCAAAATTGATGCAACAGCGAATATGTACTTCGCACAATCACGAACAATTGTAAGGCAAGTGTTCATGCCTGTCATAGAAGAATTTCAGCCCGGAAGTCTTGTTGTCATGGTCATAAATAATACAGGACTTGAGTTGGCTCTGGACATAAACACACTTGTGGTGAATACGGTCATTATTGCGAGAAAAATATTTAGCCACTGTATGTTAACTGATGCCGCACTACACGCAATATTTCATGTACATGTATGTGAGACTCAATTGCATCCACAAGGCCGTAGATGCATGTAAGCACACAATGCTGTACAGTATAAGTAGTAGTCGACATGTGGTGCCTTCCTGCTGCACATGCACATGCGGCAAGTTGGCAACGACACATGACCTATCTGCACCGCACAGCGTGAGCTTAGAAAGGAATATTGCACACACAGTGCTATTTGTGTTCCGATATCGTTAAGCCGGTATACATGTACTAGTATCCTTATACATGTACCTGGTCACTCGATAGGCGATGTCGACTGTACTAATCTTATCCATATTACCCGATAGGCTGTAGCACACTGCGTCAGATCACTATGCAACAAAACAAGAGCTTTGGAGCGAATATACACTGAAGCAAAGTAGGTTTCAACGGTACAGCACTAGTCACGATGAGGGGAGTTACGAGGATGGTTAGGCCGTGACACATAGATGATGATTGTTAATGATTCATGCACAGTGGAAAATTACCACCAATGGCGATGATATTGCTTTCACAACAATGACATCAGTAGGAGCAGTGACACAACCTTACTGCTCCAAGTAGGATTTACAAGCGAGTGAAGGGAGAGCAGACTGGTCTAATAGCAGACCGGGTCTAAGTAAGGAAGTAGTCGGCATCAGAGGTGAGCTTGCACATCAGAAAACAGATATGATCACCAAACACAGAGAAGTTGGCTATGTGTATGTTTGTGTCACTGTGTGTGCATGCGTATGTGTGTGCATGCGTGTTTGTGATTATGCGTGCACACCTAGGTGTGTGTGAGAGAGAGGCAGACAGACAGATAGCATATGGTGCGAGGGATCAAGGTCTGACCTCAGAGTTAAATGCTGACGGTGTGGAATAGCAACAGTGCGAAATCGGGCAGGGTGGTTAATGGCCCACACTGGAGCCGAGTAGGAGCACCAGTGGTTGAGGGCTAGCACAGGAGTAGCAGCAGCTCCAGCCTAGGAAGATCAGCTTCTGGATGAAAATCTCCCGGACACAGTAGGTACCAAGCTTCACTAGCAGATTGCCGGCAGGGGTGCACGGCGAGCACCCGTACATCCCTCAAGCCACCAGAGCCGCAGTACTTGGACACGATCCAGGTGCTTACCCGCCAACAATGCTGAGAAGGCACTGGAGCCATACAGGAATTTATGATCGAGCATGATCACAGACTTGAAATACAGGGTCCGGCGTTGAATACTCAGACAGCGACGTCTCCTCCACAGAACACCACTCAGCCCCACCATTGCATTATTTTCGCTTTTTCATGATTTTTACAATTGTGTTAGAGCCCACAGCACTCGATGCAACATTTACCAGTGACTAAATAACTCCGCGTCTCCGACCATAACTGCAGCGTTCCCGTGAGCCTGTTGGATTTCCGTCAGCCTGTTGAGATTATCTTCATCTCGTCACATGTGAGCCTGTGTGTTTCATCCGTATCGTGGCACAATTACACAGACACGATTTCCAACTCAGGCCGGTTCCGTTGCTCGAAGGGTTGGCGGTAAGAATTGCTACGCCGTCTGTGGCTGCATGGGAACTTGGCGAGTCGTCGTCTTTCTCCATAAATCCTGATCGTCACGCGAACAACAGCCACTATTGCCTAAAAACTACGACACAACAGTATCAAGCTCGCCCCAGCAGAAGGACACGAATGACGAGCGCTAAGACGGAGAAAGAGAGACAGGGTTAGCGAGAGCTGACTAGTGCAGGTACGCTGTCATCTCCTGAGGTGGTGGGCGAAGCAGCGAAGTGAAACGAAGGAAGATAGAACTTATTAGAAGGCATACGGAGGCACCAAAACCTATTGCCTGTCACATACTAAGTGCCATTTAGGGTTGACAGCTGTCAGCTGACAGCCTCAAAAATTTGAAAATCTGCTCAAAAAACTCTCGATCAGAACTCTGCGCACTCTCAAATGGAGCGCACAGTAAAAAACTCGGCGACGAAGAACGCTTCGTATCGACGCCCTGGACTGAATTCGGCACGTCCAACAAACGGAATAGTGTTCTCTGATATATTCTCTACGTGCTGGGTATGGTCGCGTTTAGTTGGAAGCTCAGTGCATCACCACTTTCGATTTTGAGACTTGGCCGATGGACTAATGATATCAAGAGCTTTGACGCCCTGCTCAACCCAGTACTGGTGAGTTGCCGTACCACAACACACCATACCATGCGGACAGGGCCGAGGAGTTGTTCAGCTTGACAAGTACTAGTAGTTGCGACTCGCCAGCTTCACCGCCTTCACGTAGGTGTGACCAAGACATACAGACGTCGACCCTCACATCGAAAACTATACAATCATGTAGCATGTACCTAGTACTAGTACTAGTACAGTCAGTAGGCCTAGGCAGAACAACAGACACCAAAAACTCACAAGTGACTGCGAGTTTCGTGTTTTTGAACATACAACTCCGAACACGTCACTGCACCGTCCGAAGACAGCAGATTTCTCTGGGGAGAGCGCTCTCCAAGCTGCGTGAGCTGACACAGGCTAGAATGTGGCTTGACATTGTTGACAGATGAGTCAACTCTGCTTCTGTCTAAAGCCTCTAGGCTCTAGTAAAGGTGCAGGGAAGATGCGGACTGCATGCATGAACCTGTGCAGGTACCTGTATCAGTGTATGATTGTACTACATAGACATAGTCATTGTAATTTGTACTCCTACTACTAGTCATGATTATCGATTTGTACGGCAGACTACATGTATACAGTAGGTTCTCAGAGCCCCATGTACTGGCGATTGTCGTGTGCGTTGATTTGTCAGAACATGACTGTGTTCGGATTTCAGTACGGGCTTCATAGAGGAAAGTATGGGCGCTTTCGATTACACGTTTACACAATTCTGGAACTGGTTTTTTTTTAAATTCTGGAATGACCAGAATGAGCGGATTCCGGCCTTGTAAACGAACGACTGGAATTCACAACGCATTTTTATTCATGTCATGTTACAAACAAAATTGATGAATCGTAAAAAGAGATCACGTACACCCTCGCGCGCTTGAGTCATGACCGGACCGGTAACAATACATGGTAACACACCGACTGGCGCCAGAATTAGAGAAATTCCGACCAGGTCTAGACTGGAGGATACGTGGACCTAATCTTTCCTTGGTCATGCTGACGTACATGTACATGTATGAAAGCAGCGTGTACACCTGAGCTCCATGGCATGGAAGAAGGGATGCACATTAGGTGAGAAAAGGTAGAAATAGATAGAGAGGCAGATAGATACATGTATACATACATAGAGGGTAGATACATGCATAGAGGGTAGATACATGCATAGAGGGTAGATACATGCATAGAGGGTAGATACATGCATAGAGGGTAGATACATGCATAGAGGGTAGATACATGCATAGAGGGTAGATACATGCATAGAGGGTAGATACATGCATATAGGGTAGATACATGCATATAGGGTAGATACATGCATAGAGGGTAGATACATGCATATAGGGTAGATACATGCATATAGGGTAGATACATGCATAGAGGGTAGATACATGCATAGAGGGTAGATAGGTCATGTACGTTGTACATGTGACTGTTACCGTGATGTCCGTTGTCTGAGGATTGCTGTAGCGTTGCTATGTGCATGAAACGCAGCGTGACCAGAATTACCTAGCCGGTTGTCTCTGTTTCTCTTCTGCCTTTGAGGTATTGCTCCATCCTTCTGGTGTTGAGCACTCTAGTCTAGGCAGTCCGGTAGTCCTCGCTATTGTACATCATGTACTGGTACATGTACGAGTAAATACATGACATGTACATGTAGATAGAGAGAGAGAGAGAGAGAGAGAGAGAGAGAGAGAGAGAGAGAGAGAGCCCAGGGAATTTAGACAACTGTCTAGATTGAGAGAGAGAGATGGATAGATAAATGGAGGTACAGATAGAGAGTAATACATTTACCATGTAGCGGAAAGCGCTGGGAGGTTACTGATGTTCTTCGTCATCGCACACGAGGCCTAGGGCTAAGCCTTTGTCTTTGCAGTCATCCAGTACAAGCCTTGAAGGTGCAATAAACACCTACTCCGATTCCAATACAGATGCAAACTGGGGTGGAGGCTGCAATGACAGGCGCAACAGTTGCCGCTGCTACTGAAGTTCCCTCCACTGTTGCAGCATATGTGCCTCCAAGCCACGCTACCTTGACGGTGCTCTTCACAGCGTCCGCTGGTTTGGCCATGTCCAGAGACATAACGAGTCAATGGCGGATGATTACCGCAATGACTTTGAGCACGGTCAACCATGCGCTGGTTACGACCTTAGTTGGAAAACATCATGACTGGAGCAGGTATCAAGCGTAGTACGAATGAATGATTTAAAAATTTTGCTCAGTGAAACCGTAGACCATAGACTGTAGAGTTCGGGTGCACGCACTGTACTGTACTGGTTGGGTATATCTCCGGAATGTCCAGGCTGGCGGGCGTAAAAAATTACTCAGAGGATATTCAGAGGATTTTATTGATTTTCAAGATACTAGTGAGTAGTGTGCACTGCAGAGCACAATAGGGCTTGAAAGTGCTACGTCACAGCATAGCAACAATTTCAAAAATTCAAAAATTGGATCCACTTGGATCCAGTTTTTGTATGGATCCAAGCACATTTCAAGCCGTCTTACTCTCAGCAAGGTGATGTAACCAGTGAAACTGACTGATTTGGCTACTGGGGGCGGGGTTACAACTGGTGGCGAAGTAAAGGTCACCCCGGCATACGACATGAGTGGGTTGCTATGCACCCGCATACTGAGGCAATAGCAAAGTCACACCTTAGTGGATCCAAAATAGAAATCTGATGTCAACTTAGTACTCCCTGGCCGTTTTTGACGTCATCACTTTCAAGCCCTATACAGTCATGTAGTTCCAGCACCAAGAGTACGCGTACAATGTACAATGTATGTCATTCAGAGCGGCGGGACATCGCTGAGAAGAGCAAGGAGCCATACGCGCAGATTATCTCCTTGCTGCGCTGCCGCCTTGGGTTTGCCCCGGTGCGTTGTGGTGCCGTGTGCCTGCGCGGCTCAAGCCGTCAAGGAGCATGTTTGCTCCTGCCGTGCCTGAGTCCCCTGCATGCTGTGCTAGTGGTGGCTGAGCTGCACGCAGCCAGTGAAGCTGCAGTGATCCTACTGAGTGACAGACTCTGTATAATCATTACTGTATCTGATGATTCGTCTTATGTATTTGTGTTGATCCTTCACAAATGTGTTTTTTTTGCCCGTACAAGAGCCTAAAAGGCTCATTCATGTACATGTGTTTCTCAACACAGTTGTATAGCCGGTGGTAACGCGGACGTGCAAACTTTACTTTTTTACATGTGGTTCATTCCTAAAAAATTCAGAGCGGGAGTACGAGTGTGCAACTCGGCTGGGTTGCTGTGACTGCTGTCACAGCAGTGACTGCTGTCAAGGCGATATTTGTACATCATTGAATGATGACGCTGTCCGTACAGGCAGGGTGCAAGCAACTGACTCTGCCGAGCTAAGCTGCTACGCAACTGCAAGTCTGCTGGGTAAATTAAAAAAGTAAATTATCGTATCCGTTCCCGAAGGGAACTCACGACGGCCGCTAACACCCGATAAACCCTAGCGGCAGATGCAGCGCCTAACGGTGGGGGGAGTCTGCTGGGTGCACCATAATTATTACTAAACAAGACAAGCCACCACCAACTGCACGAAGAACACATAATACGAGTACATGTACATGTACATCCATCCTCAAGCTTCCGTTCATCAACGATCGCCTAGCCCGTCAACGGTCACATCCGTGATCGGTGGTACGGCAAGAATGTACAGGCAACTTCGCTTATAACTACATTCGGCGGGGCATCAAAAAAGTGTCCTTATTCGCGAAGTGTCGTTATACCCGAAGTCTCATTAGTCTGTCAATTTTCGCATTGCTCTAAAGGCTCATTACTCTCAGCATAGATATTCTCTGACTGGAATTCCGAACTTTTCCGTTTGAGAAATTTTTTTCCTTGAAATTAATCCTTGCTGGGTTTTTTTTTCATCTAAATGTCCCGCTATTATCTGCAGAGGTGATTTCTTCCCTCGTCGATTTCTTTCCTGCTTTTATACCTCGATATTTAGGTACTTGTTTCCCTTCTTCCCATGCTTCATCTTCCACTCTCCTCTCCCCCATTTCCCCATTTTTCTTGCGATATTTATGTGGGAGACTTCCGTGATAAGCATCCATTTGCTTTTGGAGAATCCTTTTAAATAAATACAATACAATACGAACTTAGAAGTTGCGACTTCGGCGGTAATGTCATGAAGTTGGTTGCTCCAACGAGGAGCACACGCTTCTTGCCGAACTTGACACTTGACTGACTCACGACTGCCATTCGGAGCACACCAGGAGCACGTCGCACCTTCCGCTCGGCAAACCTGAAAGAAAGCACCACTCCCTGCTCAATACACAGTGTTTCGGGGAATTCACCCCTCATCAGTTGAGCTTGAGTAGGCTGAGGAAGATTGTGCCTGAAAAGCACCACTTATATACTGCTCTCCAGGCCAAACCATCACCAGGGATACAAACTTACAGAGACGCTTTGTTTCCAGCGCGACAAACACCTCGTGAAGCCCCAGGTAGCAGCGTGAGTCAGAGTCGCTCATGGAGTTGTGCTAAACAGACGTTGAGAGCCAGTATAGCTATTCACAACGCTGTCACCTCCAACAACTAGTCGCACGTCCGCGTGAGGGACAACAATACGAACTTAGAAGTTGCGACTTCGGCGGTAATGTCATGAAGTTGGTTGCTCCAACGAGGAGCACACGCTTCTTGCCGAACTTGACACTTGACTGACTCACGACTGCCATTCGGAGCACACCAGGAGCACGTCGCACCTTCCGCTCGGCAAACCTGAAAGAAAGCACCACTCCCTGCTCAATACACAGTGTTTCGGGGAATTCACCCCTCATCAGTTGAGCTTGAGTAGGCTGAGGAAGATTGTGCCTGAAAAGCACCACTTATATACTGCTCTCCAGGCCAAACCATCACCAGGGATACAAACTTACAGAGACGCTTTGTTTCCAGCGCGACAAACACCTCGTGAGTTCGTATTGTTGTCCCTCACGCGGACGTGCGACTCCAACAACTAGTTGTTGGAGGTGACAGCGTTGTGAATAGCTAGACTGGCTCTCAACGTCTGTTTAGCACAACTCCATGAGCGACTCTGACTCACGCTGCTACCTGGGGCTTCACGAGGTGTTTGTCGCGCTGGAAACAAAGCGTCTCTGTAAGTTTGTATCCCTGGTGATGGTTTGGCCTGGAGAGCAGTATATAAGTGGTGCTTTTCAGGCACAATCTTCCTCAGCCTACTCAAGCTCAACTGATGAGGGGTGAATTCCCCGAAACACTGTGTATTGAGCAGGGAGTGGTGCTTTCTTTCAGGTTTGCCGAGCGGAAGGTGCGACGTGCTCCTGGTGTGCTCCGGATGGCAGTCGTGAGTCAGTCAAGTGTCAAGTTCGGCAAGAAGCGTGTGCTCCTCGTTGGAGCAACCAACTTCATGACATTACCGCCGAAGTCGCAACTTCTAAGTTCGTATTGTTGTCCCTCACGCGGACGTGCGACTAGTTGTTGGAGGTGACAGCGTTGTGAATAGCTATACTGGCTCTCAACGTCTGTTTAGCACAACTCCATGAGCGACTCTGACTCACGCTGCTACCTGGGGCTTCACGAGGTGTTTGTCGCGCTGGAAACAAAGCGTCTCTGTAAGTTTGTATCCCTGGTGATGGTTTGGCTTGGAGAGCAGTATATAAGTGGTGCTTTTCAGGCACAATCTTCCTCAGCCTACTCAAGCTCAACTGATGAGGGGTGAATTCCCCGAAACACTGTGTATTGAGCAGGGAGTGGTTCTTTCTTTCAGGTTTGCCGAGCGGAAGGTGCGACGTGCTCCTGGTGTGCTCTGGATGGCAGTCGTGAGTCAGTAGTGTCAAGTTCGGCAAGAAGCGTGTGCTCCTCGTTGGAGCAACCAACTTCATGACAATACAATACAATACAATTATGTATTAATACAGTTGGAAGGGACTTTGCTCTGGGCATGGAAATGCTGTCGTTATTGGCGAATTGTCGTTATATCCGCAGTCGTTCTAAGCGAATTGTCGTTATATCCGCAGTCGTTATTAGCGAAGTTGACTGTGCAGGCACATGTACGTGTTGCCTTTCGGCTGAATCATGCCCGCGGCGGGAAAGGTGGTGATTAGACAATTCCTAGGATACGGTCACGTGTCATGTAAGAAGTACATGTACATGTACGTGTTGCCTTTCGGTCTGGTCAGCCCCTGAAACACATGTTGGTGTCTTCTTCGTTGGCCAGTCCAGACTACCAGAGTGCCTCCGAGAGGTGTACAGAAGGTAGGCGACGAGAATGGGGACGCCGGTAGAATGCCGTGTGTGTGTTTGTGTGTGTGTGTGTGTGTGTGTGTGTGTGTGTGTGTGTGTGTGTGTGTGTGTGTGTGTGTGTGTGTGTGTGTGTGTGTGTGTGTGTGTGTGATGGTGGTATGAGTGACGGTGAGTGTATGTGGCAGAATGTGGTCTATTCAATGATTTGTTCCGTTTGTGGAGAGGAGTATGTACATGTATCATGCGGGAGAGACGGAGCGATGTGTCCGGGAGCGATTCCAGGTGAATCGATGAGAAGCTAGAGTCTGTGCACCGCAAAAGCCCTGGCGAGAGCACTACGCATTGCACCAACCGCTACAACATCCATCCACCGCGTCATTCATTCCCTTCACATCGCCGTCCATACTTTTTTTTTAGATTGTGTTCCATATTCTCAAAGGAAGTGTCGTACGTGAACCCGCCAACCGCAGGAAAGGGGAGGCCATCTACAGTCAACTTCGCTAATAACGACTGCGGATATAACGACAATTCGCCAATAACGACAGCATTTCTAAGCCCAGAGCAAAGTCCCTTCCAACTGTATTAATACATAATGAGACTGCGGGTATAACGACACTTCGCGAATAAGGACACTTTTTTGATGCCCCGCCTAATGTTGTTATAAGCGAAGTTGCCTGTACGTACTTTCCAGACCCAGTACGAAGGTGAACAATGATCGTGGTTGGGTGTTGCTTGACAATTGACAATGTGAAATTTGGATGATGATCATTGTTACTGTTGCCACTGTCCTGTCCTGTTGTCATGTGCGCTTGTTCACGCCATTGTTATACAATGTAGTACAGTTGAGTATAATGTTGTGGCGTAAGTGCAGTTGGATGACAAAATCTCATTTTTTTGTCATAGTCCCACCACTATTTTCACCATGGTTTCAGGCACATTGGGTTTGTGTGTGTGTGTGTGTGTGTTTGTGTGTGTGTGTGTGTGTGTGTGTCTGTCTGTCTGTTGTTGAACGTGTGTACAGCCTTTTTTACGGGCAAAATAAGCACAATGAACGTGTGTGAGTGTGGGTGTGATTCGGTGTGTAGGCTTACTTGAGTGTGAGTGTCGGTGTGAGCGTGTTTTGGGGTGTGCATGGATATGTGTGTGTGTATGTGCCAAAAGGATAGTGTACTTTTATCACGTATGCCATAATGGTGTAGTTTCATTCCACTTTGTATTGCATGATATGGCTTCTTATAGATACAGCTCACTTGTGTTTCTACTCAATCCTGATGATGGCTTCTGGCCTAAAACTGAATTGAGACATTGCAATTTGTAGTATTTCAATACTACTAATTTGCAGCGAAGAGACCACTTGCTTTGCGGATGGCGTGTGTAGGGTTTTTCATGTATTGTTAAACACTGACAATTAATGTCCTTCTTGTTGTGAAAATAACATTATTCCTGTGTACGAGCCAAGATGATGCGCCACCGCCTCTTTTTATTGCGACTTTGAAAACTAAGGACAAGTGAACCTCATGTTATATGTTGCTGAATTCTTATAAAAATATGTGCAAGAACAAAAACTCATAAAACATGACGTTCACTCGTCCATAGTTTTAATCCTCCCTCGCTTGGTCTTCCCTCTCTCTATCTCTCTCTCGCAACCCCTCTCTCTCTCACTCTCTCTCTCTCTCTCTCTCTCTCTCTCTCTCTCTCTCTCTCTCTCTCTCTCTCTCTCTCTCTCTCTCTCTCTCTCTCTCTCTCTCTCTCTCTCTCTCTCTCTCTCTCTCTCTCTCTCTCTCTCTCTCTCTCTCTCTCTCTCTCTCTCTCTCTCTCTCTCTCTCTCTCTCTCTCTCTCTCTCTCTCTCTCTCTCTCTCTATCTCTCGGTCTCTTTCACTCTCTCTCTCTCTCTCTCTCTCTCTCTCTCTCTCTCTCTCTCTCTCTATCTCTCGGTCTCTTTCACTCTCTGTCTCTCTCTCTACTTTTGAAGTATCTCTTTCTCTGTGTTTCCCTATATTTGTCTTCTCTCAATCCTCTCCCCCCCCGGGTTCAAATGTATGAAAGGATGCAAAGCCCCCTGTGTGCGGTGCGACGCCAACACGAAAACACCAATACCAAGTATCGGTAATTGTACACGGGGAAAAGCATCTACGAACGAAAATGTACTGCATTGGAAGACAGAAAAACACTAGTGCATGTAGTTATGGTATTGCCATCATCAAGTGCGTAAGGGACTCAACCAGCACAGGCAAGTTTGAAGATAGGCCACGCCGGAAGATTTGGATGAGTGAACAAAACGGTTCAAAGTATGTACGTCATTCGCAGGAAAGAGACCTTTTTGTAGATCTATATTTAACATAACAAAAGCAGGTAGTGATCCACTGCATAAAAGTGCACAATATCCTATTTCTCGTGATTACTAGCACCTTATTTGGATCATTCTGTCATTGTACTGGGCGGACATGGCTCTCTGAACGTTCTTCATCCACCGTTCAAAAAGTACAAATTTTAATACTCCAAATGTACTAATTTTCCTACTTCGCGGAAAAGGAATATTGCGCATGCGCACTAAGTTGTCCTTTCTGATTCTCCTTTGGTTTGACGATGGAAGCAAGGAATTCTCGGTTTGGTTCTTCGGATCCATGACAAATGTGTTGAAGATGCCGTGTCAACCAATACAAGGAGATCAACCTGTACGTGGGTGTCTACACTCAAGGTTTACAACCCCGAAATTGATTTGCAGACGTGTTCGGCCAGTGAACTTGCGCTCTGCCTCGAGGGCTTCTTCTTTTTGACTTGAAGAAGAAAGATGGGACCCTGTACAACCGAGCTAGCTACCTTGCTGCAAGAGGCGCCATACAGCGTCGTCTGTCCGCGATTGGCAGAGATTTCGTGCTCACGACAGGGAAACTCGGAGTTTGAGAAATCGAACAAAATCCTGAATGCAGTGCTCAAAGCGAAGAAGAAGAACGGAGACGAGCCTGCTGTTGAACACAAGGATGCGGTTTCAGAAACTGATTGGAAGACCATCATGAACCACTTTAAGGATGTGGAAACAACCGACAATCCTGTCCACCTTACCAGGTAAGGACAATCTCATGTTCTGTTTTGTTTTGTAATTCTATTGTCGTGCTTGTGTTGAATTTATTTATTTCATTTTTTAGCTTATTCTGATTCTATCGTCTCTTTGTTTTCAATTTGTGTTTGTTCACAGATATGTATGACTGATTCTCTCCTTGCACTTCTGTTTGCGGGGACGAGAAGTTCAATCGCAGCTCACCAAGTCAGACCTGCAGTTCGACACAATTGACGGCCACGACATTATTCGACTTTCCAAAGATTTCTGTTCCAAAAACCATCAGGGCGGCATCACTGGAACTGCTTTCTCTAGTGCAGGCGTTGTTCGGGATCAGCATCAGGTTCGAGTAATGAAGCTCTACCTAAGTTGTCTGAATCCGGACATGGATCGATTATTTCAACGAGCGAAAGGTGGGGCTTTGTACGCAGCACCAGCAGGTAACGTTGTGTGGTTTATGAAAGCACCCCTGTCCCATAACATACTGGGCAAAATGATGCAAAGCATTTGTGAAGCTGCAGGCGTGCGGAAGTACACCAATCATAAATTTGTATTCGTGCCACTGCTATCTCGCAGATGAAGGCATGTGGAATTGAAGATCAAAAAAATTGTGCTGTTTCCGGTCACAAAAACCCAGCCTCGCTTCAAAGTTACGATAGAGTTACTGATGCAGATTCTGTACGTATGTCCACTGCTATTGATACTTTATCAAATTCTGATACTGCTGAGTCCAAAGAGAATCTGCCTGCTGTTTCAGAAGTGTCTGGCCCTTCTCACAAGGAAGTTAATCTTACAGACCAGTACCACCCTAAACCTGTTGCATCTAGTGCTGATTGTGCTGCTTCTCCGATTCCTGATGGTGTTGTTTTGCAATCATGTTCAAACATAACTATCAATGTTTCACCAATCTCGATAACGCCACGTAAGAGACGTTTTCCTTGGTCTTTGTCGCGTAAGGAGAATAAGGAATTGCGAGCTGCTAGAGAAGCGGCCACTGACGACAAGGAGAACTAGATTATTTTATTTCATGGTGTTGAGTTTCTTCCTTGCTTTTGATTGACATGGTTCTTTCCCTTGCTTTGTGTGCAATCGTTTGTGGTGTGTTAGTTCATGCGTTGTGTGGTGTGGATGTACATGCAGTGGGTGGCTGGCGGTTTGACAGCTTATCTTGATTCTTGATTCCTAAAAAGGAGTCAATATAAGCGGTCAATATACCGGTAGGTGGTCAATATAAGCAGTCAATATTATTCCAATACAGGGAATATAGGACCAGCTATTGATCAGGGGGTTTAGTGCGGGTCAATACAAAAGAGCGATAACTTTCGATAGAGCTATTACTACCAACACAGTTCAACAACGAAACTACCACGATCTCTTTTTGCAACTCGGGGTTTCATCCGATCATCAGGCAACATCGACAATGGAGTTGCAGCACATGATAGTTCGCTAATAAGATGAAGGTGACTCTGTGGAAGGTGCGGATCCTAGCAGGTAAATGTTACAGTCATAGACCAGGTGAGGAGCAAAATAGTGTGAGTTTCAGGATCTATATTTTTTATCTTTTATCCGCCGGATGGCGGGGAAGAAACATATTATTATTGTGGTAGCCCATATGATTGGGCTGCGGAAGACTTAAAGGACATTTCAAAAAGGTGGGAGGGTGAAGAAACAAAGTAAGCCATGTTACAGATATGTACATGTAGTACAAATTCCGAGCTGATTATCGGTACATCCATAATGAAATTGTTCACTGTTATTCTCCCTCCCTCACCCATATAATATACACACAAAAACATATACAAACTTTCTCTCTCTCTTTCTCTCTCTCTCTTTCTCTCTATCTCTCTCTCTCTCTCTCTCTCTCTCTCTCTCTCTCTCTCTCTCTCTCGCTCTCTCTCTCTCTCTCTCTCTCTCTCTCTCTCTCTCTTTTCCACTGTCATCAACGGCGCGCTGTGTTCCAAAACTCTCCCGAGTCAGCCATACCTTCGTAGTCTGACTCCAAGCTCTCGTACTGCCGGCGGCGGTGCCGGCAATAGTACACCGAGTACGCTACTAAACTCAAGCAGAAGGCGCCCAACAACATCATGCCAACCAGGAAAAAGGAAAGTCCCATACGTTTTCTGTGAGTATCGGTGGCGTTTCGAGCGTACACCGTTTGGTGAGCGCTACGGATACTGGCATTCTCGTCCTGCACACGCTTCAGGGATGCAGCATCGAGGTTGCCCAGTGTGGTTCCGTTTCCGCTTCTTGTGCGGATGTTCTTGTTGTTGTCGCTGTTCGCCATCCACTCGCGACCACTTGTGGTGTTGCTGGTGTTCAGAGAGTTGTTAGCGGTACCCTGGCAGCAGTCGTCATCAGTTTGCCGATTCAGAGACAGTTGATAGGAGACAAGAGAAGCAATGATGTATGCAGCTACGGCCAATACAGCAATCACTTTAGTAAGCGTCCAAAGCGCGCTCTTGAAGTTCATGGTGGCGGCGCTTCAGCTCGAGCTAAGCGGTAGGTGTGGGTCGACGTCCCGGCGTGCCGAATATTCCATGTGATTTCCACTGCTGCTGAAGGAAGCCACTCCAGTCCACGTTAACCAGCGAACAACTATTGAAATTGGTTTGCAAGTAATTAGTTCTGGGCTCTGTTGGAAAGCGATGTCGAGATCAATCATTTACTTCACTACGACAGACTAAGACAGTATGAGTCTTTACTGCCTAGTAAGTAGTATTAGTACGTTTGCACTACATGTAACAACAGTCAGGTCTAAGCCTAAGCCAACAGTAAGGTAGTAAGGGTGGAGACTGAGCTTTGCATGCAACTCAGAGTTTGCGCTTCACCTTTATTCACCCCGTACCCCGCGGCATTACCAGCAATCATCATCAGATGCAGAGTCAGACAACATAGACTACTGAGTACACACTGATCATGAACATGTACAATGTAAATGTACATGCAGCGCACAAGAAAGTAAGCGGCATGCAGTAGCACTCGCCCCACACGGCCACAGTCTAGTACTAGTAGTAGTAGTAATACTATTAATAAGTATTATGCCATTCCAATGGTGCCGTGCAGCTACCGACGCATCGCTCCCTCCTCGCCCACCCACAAGTATTACACGCTGGACGTGACATGGAGCGGGGAGCAAAGACAAAGCGAAAGCCAAAGCCTTAGCCTGACAGCATGTCTGCTACAGTCTACACTATGTCTTACTCTTAGAAACCTCCCAACAGTCAGCACATCGCTTAAGGAGGCCTCGGCTCTAGGACGCCACCCCAGCTGGGCCATGGGTGGATGTGTAGTATATTCTGCAAACTCGAACTCGCAATGACTACTAGTATGTGAAGGTAAGGCGTCCTAGAGCCGAGGCCTCCTGAAGTACATGTAAGTCAGGCTTTGACTCAGTTTGACTACACATACATGTAGAACGTGGCACAATCACTCATGTACATGTACATGACCCATGAACCATGTATGCCATGTACCGGGTAATCGTCTGCATCACTATGGCATCCGTTGAGAGCGGTGCAGAGGTTGCCATGGGCATGCACGATCTTTGTTGCGTGCGAGCGGGGCAGTAACCTTGGTGACGCTGGACGCGCTATATGTAACACTAACACTAACAGTAACACTGTACTGGACTGGGATATGAGCTCAGCTGCTGCATGCAGGCCATCAGTCAGTCATCATAATAATTATTATCACTGCATCAGGAAACAAGCACGAAGTAATTACATCGCTATTTTCTTTCTCCAGACTTTTCACTGTTCCATCCCCTCAACCGGTGAGTATCGCTCATTGACTTGTCAGTTTGGGCACTCTGGCAAGGAACGTTCGGGCCTGGTTTAAATCTGACTTTTGAAAAAATTATTTTTCATTGCTATCAGGTTCAGCCTCATTTTCTCCGCACGGCGCTGATGAGTCATCAGCGCCGTGATGTAGGCCTTGACGGATTATGCTAGCATAATATTTCGCATAATTCCTACCAAAATCGAATAATCGCATAATTCGAGGCAAATTGCATACAAATCGCATAAAATTGGAATAATCCGCCTGTTCGCATCAAATTCCATACAGTTGTACATGTTCTACAAGTACAAGTACAGGTAGATGCACTAGGAAGTTGTAGGTTTACGACTCCCTTGATAACATGTCCAGTCCACTACAATCAGTGATGGCAAGAGTACTCTTGGTGATGGTCGTAGCTAGGTCGGACGGTGCGTTGACCCCGTTGAACTTTTGCTACTACAGTACAACGCCCTCTACAAAAAATTCCCCTGTTATTTTGCACAGAACCATTATGCATTAGCAGCATATGTGAGCATAATGCGGCATAATATGATAACTTTTAGCATAAAAATAGCATAATTCTGCAATTTTCTCAGCAATGCGAAAAGCATAATTTCACGAAAATATGAGCATAATCCGTCAAGGCCTACCGTGATGACCCCAGAAAGGACGAAAAGGTTCTGCTGGCAGATCCAGTACATTTCTGAAGATGTACAATCATGTTTTTAGTTTGACAGCATCAGGGAGTCGTAAAATACCAGTATTTTACGACTCCCTGGACAGCATAATTATTACCATCCCGTGGAACACCGTCAATACAAGGTTTCTCTGTACAATCTGAGTCATCTAGTTTGCACCCACTCTGACACCTAGGCTAGAGTAGAGAGTGAGCGTTCAGATTGCCATCCCGCAACCATGGCAACAGCAGTGCGATATGGACTGGAGGCCGCTTTCAGGACAGTGGTGCGCATCGCCAACAGGACTCCAAAATGATCAGCGGTATGAGCAACTACTTGCATTCAGTAGCAGACCATGATATCAAGAGCTTTGACGCCCTGCTCAACCCAGTACTGGTGAGTTGCCGTACCACAACACACCATACCATGCGGACAGGGCCGAGGAGTTGTTCAGCTTGACAAGTAGTTGCGACTCGCCAGCTTCACCGCCTTCACGTAGGTGTGACCAAGACATACAGACGTCGACCCTCACATCGAAAAGTATACAATCATGTAGTATGTACCTAGTACTAGTACTAGTACAGTAGGCCTAGGCAGAACAACAGACACCAAAAACTCACAAGTGACTGCGAGTTTCGTGTTTTTGAACATACAACTCCGAACACGTCACTGCACCGTCCGAAGACAGCAGATTTCTCTGGGGAGAGCGCTCTCCAAGCTGCGTGAGCTGACACAGGCTAGAATGTGGCTTGACATTGTTGACAGATGCGTCAACTCTGCTTCTGTCTAAAGCCTCTAGGCTCTAGTAAAGGTGCAGGGAAGATGCGGACTGCATGCATGAACCTGTGCAGGTACCTGTATCAGTGTATGATTGGACTACATAGTCATTGTACTCCTACTACTAAGTACTAGTCATGATTATCGATTTGTACGGCAGACTGCATGTATACAGTAGGTTCTCAGAGCCCCATGTACTGGCGATTGTCGTGTGCGTTGATTTGTCAGAACATGACTGTGTTCGGATTTCAGTACGGGCTTCATAGAGGAAAGTATGGGCGCTTTCGATTACACGTTTACACAATTCTGGAACTGGTTTTTTTTTAAATTCTGGAATGACCAGAATGAGCGGATTCCGGCCTTGTAAACGAACGACTGGAATTCACAACGCATTTTTATTCATGTCATGTTACAAACAAAATTGATGAATCGTAAAAAGAGATCACGTACACCCTCGCGCGCTTGAGTCATGACCGGACCGGTAACAATACATGGTAACACACCGACTGGCGCCAGAATTAGAGAAATTCCGCCCTCTCTTCAGAATTGACGGATTCGACGGAATTGGATAAAATCAATTCTAACGACGGAATTTGTCACTTTCTGTGTAATCGAACTGTGCATCAACAATAACTAATTCTAGAACTGACCGAAATGCGTGTAATCGAAAGCGCCCATTGAATGTCACATTCAGCGGTGACATCTTGCCAGCCCCAGTCAGCCCCTGGCTTGAAGGCTCAGTGAACCCCTACTGCGACGCCTGCCAGGGGGACACTACTACTACTAGTACTGTAGTAGCAGTACTGCGATGCCTGCCTGGGGGACACTACTAGTAGGCACTTCAGTCACGTGACACGACCTGTCAAAAAGTGCTAACGCTGAATCGCGTACATGCGTGGCACCACGGAAAGGCGCATGCATAGATCGATCTCTAGCTGCACGGAAGCTGCGCAGGGCCTTCTCGTGTGGCGCAGCGTGTAGCTGAGGCCCTCAGCTTTCGTTTGAGCCCACATACGTCATGATGCGGCAATTTTTTGAACTCACGTACAGTTCGAGTAAAATCGGCAAGGATTTTTCGGGCATTTCACTTGATTGCACGCATTTGCCATGTAGCTCATCGTCTTCAGCGTCGTATTTCCTTTCGGAATCAGTTGTCCTCGTTTGTCCAACACTTTGCGCATTGCTGCGCAAGAAGAAATAATGCGAGGTGTTATTGAAAGCGAGCCGCGACAGGCGTCCTCCCGGCAGTAGTCCTTGTTCGTCGGAGCCCATGCGCATGGCTGCGCAAGAAGAAATATTGCCAGGTGTTATAATTATATTGGAGTCGCATCGGAGCAGTCGTCCTCTCCTGCAGGCGACGAGTAGGACAGTATATACTTCGGCGACTGGACCAAGAGAGCTGACATCAAAACGGCCTGCTTGGAACAAATCGTCAGCTGATCAGCAGGTGGCTTCCAGCGACCAAGAAAAGCATTGACGGTGATATTATACCAAGAATCCAGCACACACTCTATGCACAAAATCTCTCATGCTGGAGTTGCTGAAGTTTCAGTAGTCCCAAACATTTGCAAACGATGTTCTACATGTAATAGTTTGTCGTTTCTTTCCGTCAAATACGCGGTAAAATTCTAGTTTGCTCAGTCTTCGGCTCATTGTTCTTCGTATTCGTCACCACTTCAGTACTGTACATGTAGCAACAATGTGTTCTGGCACTGAATTATTGTAGTTACTTTATCTTACCTCAAAGTCTCATCTTCTGCTTTTCCAAAGGCTTCTCTGCGCTGTTTTCATGCTGTTGCGATGGAGTTGCTATGGAGTTGCCATGGTGACCACACCCGATATCTTCGTCTGAGCTGCCGGACGGATGAAAAATGCGAAGTTTTTCCAAACCATGCTGTTTCTGCATTCATCTGGTTATTTTGACCTGCTTCCAGCGAGCCTGGTATTTTGCCACTATAGACACTGAAGCAAGTCCTACCAATTTCTGATATGCTGCTGGTGCCGTCGAAATACTGAAATTGCCGTTATTCAATTCTCCGACTTTGGATGGCTATATCTCTGTGCCAAGTTATTCTTTTTGCTTCAAATTTTCTGTGGAGTCTTCCTAAACCTATCTGAATCGGATACAAGAAAGAAATACGAGTATTTCTGGTTTTGAAAAAACCGCCTGAAGTGCCTACTACTAGCACTAGTACAGCGCTGGACAGATGGAGAGGACCTTGGAGTCGGACCACGGCCACGATTTTTGCAACTGCGCTTCCTCTGCAGAAAAGCATACTTGATAACTATTACTTGCCCCCACGTACCTACTTACTAAACCAAGTGTTGTGCGGAGCTTATCCAGGATACAAGTACTCACAATCGCTTTCTGACCGATCTCAACTGCAAGCCTGCGGATCAAGCTCTTTCGAACATCCAATGATCCTGGTTCACCCCCTATCTGTTTGAAAACCGGTGAGTTGATGTTAGTCTTTCATTCGCTCTGAAGTCTTCCTTCTGCCGGGCCGTGCTCTGCATGTTCAGACAAAAAACTAGAATTGAAGTATTAATTACTCTTGCACGTACAGGGGCGTCGGAAGGTATTTTAGTGTGGTACGGTCAGCCATCTGAAGTACAATTGACTCGTGGGGGAGTGGTGGCTGAGCCGAAAATTTTGGAATTTTAGATCCCAGATCAGTGTATTTTGTTGACTCACGGGTATCTGGGGCAAAAAGTGGTACGGTCAATACCGTAGTGACCGTACCATGTGCGACGCCCCTGACGTAGATCTACGTTCCGCAGAAGAACGTGCAGAGTGTGCTATGCATCGCCTTGTAGCTTAGTATCAACGAAAACGTAATGCTGTGATCAAAAGGTTATTGACTTATAAAACCCCAGATCACTTCTCAATGAGAAAAGTTTTCTCCGAAAACGAACTCATTTGTCAACAGCGCAGGCTGTCAGGATGGCTCTTTACAAGATTAGATGTCGAACCCGAGTATTCTACTTGAACATGTACACGTGTATCATGACTTTGCTACTTCGAAGTACAACCTTCATGACTGTAAACAATTGCGGTACTATTTTACTTACACAGCACAACATCGGACCAAGGTTCTATTGTTGCAACTCTGTTGCAAGATTATCCGCATGTTGCCTAATGGTTGAGCATGAATCTGAGAGCTTCTGCAACATAGCAGCCTTGTTTCACAGCAAATATATTGTGCGGTGCACATGTATACTAGGCTCAGCCCTACGCCATCAATTTGAGCACTGCCACACCACGGGATATACATATAACTATTATATCTTGGGTATTGGTACTAAATGCACATGTAATGCATCTCGTACTGGCATGTACAAAGTATGCTTCTGGTCCAGCAGCCAAACAGAGAAGCACAATAAACAAGGATAAAAGCAGAGCTGAGTAACCTTACACACTGGGAAGTACTTGATTCGTTGGTGGGCCAGGTACATCCGTTCTGAATCCACTAACCTCGGCTGCAACGCAACCATTATGACTTATAATCTTCTACGTTGAATGCGTACATGTTCATTGTATTATGATTATGTTCTTCTTGTATGCGAAGAGAACGCAACACGTCGGAGATTGCAAAATGAGGGCCACTGATGGCCGTGGATATCATGCCCAAAGGTGCACGGCAGCTGTCCTGGGCTTTCTTCTCTTCTCGCTAGTGGTGTGTAGTACGGCATCTACTATCACTGTAGCTTCGCCAACTGGACAACCAGCTCTGGAGTGTAAGTGTAAATATTTCCTGTTCTAGGACAGGGTCTGTGCCTCCATGAACAGCACAGTACAGCAGGCAAGTTCAGGCTCCACACACGTGGTTCATCATTACCAACAATCTGATTTGTGATCAAATGATCAGTCCAGCGGTTTCATATAAAGTAACATCACAGACATTAATTTTCCGCACAGCAGAGGCTTTTGAATGATACCAGCCAGGGTGGAGGGTCAGCGGATTCGCTTGAGGCTTGGCATCCAAACCAAAAGCCGTGAAATGCTGCATGGTTGCTTTGCCGCTCCTTAAAATAAAAATAATGTCAAGTGATGTTGTAATGCTGTAGTCTCCATAGTAAATATTCTGTATTCGATAGTAAAACAGTGGACCTGAATTATTATTTTTTGTTTTATAAGCCTCAGCAAAATTTCAGCCCTAGCCCGTCTTGATTATGCATATTCAGGTTCCTGTGACGACAATATAATTATGAATTTCATCATGAAAACTGACGGCGCGTTTGGTTGGTACGAACTAGAACAGGATTCGCCAGAACAGTGCGCTTTGTTGGGACTGCACCTGTTCTGGGTCGGCCAGAACATGTTCTGCTTGCTCCGGCCTTGAGGCCGGAGCAGACCGAGCAGTTTCACTTTTTCACAGTGAAACCTGGCGGGAACATCGATTTTGGTCCCAAATGATCACGTGCATACGCTTTTGGGTTTGACTTGTCGTACCGTACACATAGACCATGGCGACCCATACACATTTTGAAGAATGCACCGAGTTTGGCATATTTTTCACAAAATATGCTCTGTTTCTGGAGTGCCGTTTGGTTGGCATGAGGCTGCTCCATGTGCACCACCTGTTCGATCCTGTTCTAGATCGTACCAAACAAACGCACCCGGAGTCTTAGCAGCAACAAGACAGTTAAAAGTATGTAAGACAAGTTCGGGAACAAAACTGGGCAAAAATTTGATATTTGTTCGCTAATGGCCGAACGTTGCTGCTAGCATGCTGTTCCATCTTCGTCCCAAATAAGATTTTGTTGATTTCGAGCATCTAGAAATAAAAATAAATAAATAACCTCACGGTTTGCATTAGACTTGGCTAAAGTCCGAGTTTTCCGCATCCGTAGGAACGCCACCACCCTTCAAAAAGGCGCAGATGTAGCTTCTCAAGTTGTGAAATACGCATTAATAGAAATAGAAATGTAAGGAAAAATTTGGAGGCGTATCCAATTTCGAAAGAAAAGGGGTCAGCACCGACGAAATCCGCTCAGTCAAGTAAGCCAATTCGGTAACCGAACGTTTTCGTGGCCTTCTCATCATGGGTAAGTAGAGGGAATAATGGAAAAATGTCAAATTACGGCAACTTATAGAGTCACAGCAAAAGCTCTGTAAGTTGCTGTATAATAGCTATGAAAAGTATGAATGCCGCAGACATCACCACGCAACATGACAATTTGTTCAAGGTTTGGTTTTGTGTGTTTCCAAAATCGATTTTCACGCTCCGATCATCAGTGGAAATACGGAACTAAAGAGATCAAGGGAAAAAACAAAGGTTAAAAATCCAAAGAAGTGTGACACATGACGGGTAACTTGTGGTAAGTATTACAAAAAGTGAGAACTAAAATAAAGAGTAAGTGTGACAACCGGGCATGAACAGTGCAGAAACAACTCATGAACACGGGGTGCAAACTCACGAAAATAACCTAAGTGCTAAAACATGTTCTTTTTGCTTACACAAATCGGGCTTATGCGTACGAATACAAACAGCTTCAAGGACCTTCAACTGCTGGACATAACGGGCACGACACAGTACAGAGAAGTTGGAATCATCATAAACACTCAAACAATCGGGACGAGATAACAAATGGCCCAGTATCAGCGAGAATCGACCTTCGGGTGAAAATCATTTTTTTCAGAATAAGTCATTTTCTGCAACGGCAAAAAAACTCTTGCATCGCGCTCTGCATATTCAAACAAAAAATGAGTTCATCGCAACAATGAATGCTTTTGATCATCCCAATAGCAGGAGAGTTAGCTCACGATGGCCAGCTAGCTGCCATCCGGCTCTGCCAGAAGTCATTGGATTTCCTAGGCAGGAATCGTCGCGTCTGATAGAGAACGACGACAGTTTCCAGAAGATGTTTTTGTCGACCCGCAATTCCTATTTAGCGACGAGAATTTCAACTTGATTTAGGCGCTCCGCCAAAGGGGCTCTCTGCTGGCAATAGTACTTTCTGACATCTGAAAATCCTTGTAGGGCCCTTCTTAATTTAGTACAGCTCCCCTCAGGAGAAATACTCAACGAGGAGAAACTAGTGAGGCGACGGCAACAGAGGTAGACGAACTGAAACGCCCTGGATTAACTAGAGTCAGGACGAAAGAGCGCTGCCGCTAGTGACATGATCTGAATTTTCCCAGGCTCCCACACTGGACTCCGTGGTGAACACCAAACCCCTTGGACGGGGCAAGAGCTGAACATTGATTGATGAGCTACGAACTCTCTGCGTTCAGTGCTGGAATCATGGCGCACTGACGCGCATCCAGCCAGTTCCCACAGAGCTCAAATTTCACAGAGCTGCAGCAGTGATGGACTACCTCTAAATCGTGTTTGAGAATTGAGATGAAGTGTGGGGTGTTAGAATGTTGTGCTTGTGTCGTATTCCCTGTGGGATGCACAGACTGGGACTCCAGGTGTAGTTGTAGCCACCCTCCCTCCTGTTCTGCACTTCTGTGGATTTTCAGCAGACTTGGGATGGCGTTAAACAGTTTTCATTGGTATGCAGTGATGAGGATCAAGGCCATTCATGCTCTATGCCAGAGGTTGCCCAAGAGTTGTTTTACAACAAAAACTGGATGGATGATTTATTACACTGTCTATTTTTATTTATTTATTACACTGTAACACATAGTATTCCGATGTGGAAAACACTGTGATAAATTGTTGTATTTCCTGATATGTACATATGCTTGTTTGAGAAGCTTCTGGGTCATCAATATTGCTTTGTTCGGTCTAATACTTTGCCATGTGATCACTAGATACCTATAGATGACAACAGCAGAAAAAAGTCATTTTGTGAAAAATCACCCTAAGGTCCATTTCCGCAGATACTGGGCCAAATGCAAGTACACAGCTGACTTCTTACGAATTTCACCCTCAACAGCTCCATCACCTTCCCTGCCACCTGACTCCTCCTCGTCCGTTTTATCACCATCACCACCAGCCGTCTCATCGTCATCCGCCTCATCATCACCCGCCTCGTCGTCATCTGTATCCTCGTCATCCGCCGCATCATCACCCAACTCATATTCACCACCAGTCAGTCGTCTGATACCATCCATGTTCTCCTTCCTACGTCTGTCCCGTGCCACTGTCCTTACCTCATCTACGTCCCGAGATTGTGTTCCGTTTTGCCCTCGGCTTCCGGTCTCCTTCGATGCTCCGCATGGGCCTTGGCCATTCCTAGCATATATTTCGGTTGAATAATTCGCGGTCGACCTCCGTGGTCTCTGGACCCACGGATCAAGCGCCGGAGGGTGCCGCGGTGTCCGCACAGCCGGGTACTGTGTCAAAGAAATGGGCTCAATTTCTGTGATTGGCGGTACTGTGGTTGTTGCCGACTCCTCCCCAACCCCAGCCACCAACGGCACTGGTGGTGGCTCCGGTGGCGGCAAGGGCAACGGTGGAGAAGGCACATTCGGTTGGCTTAGTGATCCACCACTCTTCCTCTGCACCATGTGTTCGACTTGCTCTGGTTGTGTCGGTGGAAGAGGGAGCGGGTTCTTGCGTGGTCTTCCCCGCTTCGGGCGCTTCGCTTTTGCTGCGTCCGGCAGCATGTGAAGTGGTACATGCTGCTTGATACGTGCGCTCAGGTGACTACTTACCACAAGTTACCCGTCATGAGTCACACTTCTTTGGATTTTTAACCTTTGTTTTTTCCCTTGATCTCTTTAGTTCCGTATTTCCACTGATGATCGGAGCGTGAAAATCGATTTTGGAAACACACAAAACCAAACCTTGAACAAATTGTCATGTTGCGTGGTGATGTCTGCGGCATTCATACTTTTCATAGCTATTATTAAACTTTTATCTCCACGTAGATTATTAATTTTTTGTAAGTTGCTGTATTTTGACATTAATTTTTTCCATTACTCCCTGTAGAGGGGACGGCTCGATACCGGGACGTTTTGACAGCCAAATTTGTATAGACCCAAACCGATCATCAGCGTTGATTTTTCACTCGAAATATGTTTGTGGAAGGAAACTGGCATGTTGAAGTTTGCTCTGGGGCCAGAGTCAATCGAACTGAGCCACTCCTTTGTGTTGACCCATTGCCTCCAAGTTGCCCAATTTTTCGCTTCAAAAAAGTTCAAATCAGAGGTGGCTCCAAACCGGACACGTTTTAGAGTGCACGTCAAATTCACTCTGGGTCTAAAATTAGGTAATTGCTATCGCTTCACGACGGCCAGTACATAGTAACAATAAGCCTTGTGTGTGCTTCCATTAGTTTTGATTGGTATGCGGTGCTTTATTGGCGAGAGGCGAGCCGCTGTTTACCTGCGACAAGAAGTTGATTTTTCGAAAGTCGTAAAACTCAAGTCGCAGTGCGAAGCAACACGTCAAAAACTCACCTGCTTGATATGGCGCTTCTGGTCATCGCAGAGCCATGAAATTTTGGCTCGGAGTATAACACATCGTAGTCTCACTGTGACATTGTTTTCTAATCAAAATACCAAGAGAGAAAGTGAATATTGAGTCCGTTCCGGTTTGCAACCGGTGTCCTATTTGAAACCGTCCCCTCTACTTACCCATGATAAGAAGAGAGCGAAAACGTTCGGTTACCAAATTGGCTTACTTGACTGTGGATTGCGTCGGTGCTGACCTCTCTTCTTTAGAAATAGAAATAGGAATATACTACCTCCGACAAGCGAAACTTGGCGCGTTTTTTTACTTCAAATTACTAGAAATAGCTCTCGCTTTACAATCAAAACTAATGATTGACTCACCAAAATTCAACTTTGTAC
>NC_088648.1:22812317-22924817 GCF_964019385.1 Sycon ciliatum
GTCGCCGCTTGGAAATAGTCGAGTCCAGCACAGATCGGAACCGGCTTCAACTGGACCGAAAGTCTGAAAGCACTAGCGTTGAGGCGATGATGACGGATATCAGGGGCCTGAAGTCTGGGTTAGAGGCCAGCACGGTGAGATCTCAGCATCCACACACACACTCACATAATTGTACATATACAGTCAACTTCGCTAATAATGACTGCGGATATAACGACAATTCGCGAATAACGACAGAAATTCCATGCCCAGAGCAAAGTCCCATCCCACTGTAATACAATATATTGAGACTTCGGGTATAAGGACACTTCGCGAATAAGGACACTTTTCTGATGCCCCGCCGAGTGTCGTTATAAGCCAAGTTGACTGTACCAACCATACACACCTGTACCATGTACCATGTATACGCCCGTCGCATATTCACATACACACATATACATGTACGCACATATACATGTACGCACCATACTCACAACTTCCCCACATGTTTCGAAAGACATCAGGGTATCCAATAGGCTTGAGTTTACCATGACAACATGTACAGTTTTAATGTGGCCAACATAAGAATGAAGTTGTCCAAGCATTCGCGGACTCCATTGCAGCCACTTAAACATTCTAATATTAGGGTACTTCAACCCGAACGTTCAAAACATGGTTGACTGTAGTCACCCTTTGATGGTTTCAATGTTTTTAAGGGATATGCACCAAAGAGGACCGTATTTTGAACGATCGGGTTGAGGTACCCTAATTTAATTCAAGGATGAACGAAAGTTAACCCTTTACAGGTCTACCATAAGCGTACGTTTGGCCCTCATTTTTTTGGGGTCTTGTTGCTAGGAAACAGCTAAAATGGCGCTCTACGCGTAGCTCAGGTCCAAGGCTTTCTGACGATGTGCAAAACAACCATGCTTACCATGCAAATTTTTGCCGTATCGATCGCCTGAAGTTTGTTGAAATTGGAAAAGACGACCATCCGCCATGCGCGCATTTCAAGAATGCGAGTGCATCTCTTGGGGCCGTGTTTGACAAGCGTTCTCAGAGCAGTAACATCACCAGTTGAGGCTGGATCTCCCGGGAGGTTTTGCAGTGTAGTGTGTTGAGAAAAAGAGCTCCGTTGAGTCCTGCTAGTTCAAAAATATATCGTCCACGAATGAAGAAACAAAATTCTCCAAACAGAGAGGAAGCCTTCTTGCTGCCGACACGGCGACAGCGACTGTCACAAGAACTCGTCAGGTGCGATCAGCTGATTTGCCTGGCCGTGAGAATCACGGCATGCGTAAGCTCGCGCCTGAGTACTCATCTGAGCGAGAGTGAATCTGACGCGAGCAGCGCTGAGATGAACAAACCGAAACTGCGATATCGTGGAATGGGAATTGCTGCTGCTGGTGTATCGCCGATGGCGAGGTGTTGGTGTTCAGTGGCGGTATTGTAGAGAGCCTACATTTCTTGTAAAGACGTAGCCCTTACCTGATTGTTTATCGTACGACTTCAGCTCCATCACGAACTTGGTATACCCTTCGTGCTGTGATATTCGTGTATTTCATTCGCAATTGTATTTTCTCTCAGCTTGAAGGGCTACCATGGGCCCTATCCTTGCCTGGACCTAGTCATATTTGAATTTTCTGGAAGCGTTCAGGCAAACAGGTTTTGAAAATATATGGTTTACCCATACCTACATCACATGGTTCTTGAGTTATTGCTGGTTGTGTGTACATGTATTTGCGTGACCACCCCTCACATACATTGAGTTAGACCGGCAAAGGGTTAAACCTCATGGATAACAACCTCCTGTACCAACCAACGTTCAAATATCGTGGTCCTTTGACTGCCTACATTCATCTTGACGGATAACTCATGATTGCCAGCACTCTGCTTATGCACTTCAGAGGGTTGATATTTGCAAGGTTCACTGTATACGATTGACAGAGGACTATTAAATCGGACTCGTACGCACAAACAGGCACTGAGATCCCCCCCCCCCCCATCAACAGTGCTTCACCCTCTACAACTCACTCCCTACCGACATCGAAACCCAACGCCGTAGAGATGGTTTCCGACACAATGCATCCAGTCTTCTTTTGAGCAGTACCTGCTTCCGCTCCGCACGCGCTCCTTGATTCCGAAATCTTGACCGTGTTCTGAAGTACTCGAAGTATCTTGATCATCCCGGCTATTTCTGCCTATGGTTATCATCATCCATTGTTCATTGCCTTCCCAGGTTAATTTCAAACTCACTGTTTCTGGCTCGTATCAGTTCTATTACACTTATCAATCCTCTTCTATGGCGTCTCTCCACCAAGGAATAAACGAATAATACTAGTAATGACATTGAGACAATTATGCACCTCTGTTACCTGTGTTTGTTGCAGGTGGCATTGAGCAATCTGGAAAGTACAGTTTCCACCCATGAAGAGTTGATCACGCGCAATGCTGACAGGCTTGCAGAACGCATGGCCATCCTGGAGGGAACAGCGCGACGTAATGCACAAAATATAGGCCAGCGTGCTTCTGCAGCCTCGGTCGTAGCTCTTGGGCAACGGATGGTAACAGTGGAGCGTCGTAGCAGTGGAAATAATGCTGTGGTTAGTCAGCGAGGACTACCAGAGTTAGGGCTTGTACAGGCGGGTATGAGTTACAACCGAGGTGTCATTGGCGAATTACAGGTAAGGAAGTGAAGAGCCATGTTAGGGCTAGAACAGCCAGTCAAAATGTCCTTAAATAGAAAAGAAAAAAACCGGCCACCGCAGTACAAAACATTGTAGTCTCACTGCTGGCTTAATTAAGCGGAAGTGCTGGTCTTGGAGTCGGGCAGGTCACTGCATGTGTTCCGTCATACCATAGTCAATCTGGAACAACTGTGATGTTGGTATTGAATGGCCTTGAGCATGGTTGCATTTTAGAATAGAAATATATGAACAGTATGAAAGAGTTCGGAGGCTTCATTTTTGCATAAAAATGTAGATTTGGCATTTATCTTCCCATGTTTGTATTCCATGATACCTCGGACATGGCTCCCAGATCGCTGCCCAGGCTGTTTGGTGCCAATGGTGGACATACAAGTGTTTGGTATTTGTCACTGTGTACATTGCGCTGTGCATGGCAGTTGTTTCATTGCAAATGAAAGGAAGGATTTAGTGAGCACTCTTCCGAGGGTATTGACATATTGTGTGAATACTCCACGCATGACCTATCTTATAGCGTATTGCTGTTGCCTATGTCTGATCCAGGTGGCATTGAACAATCTCGAACGCAAGGTCAACACCCATGAAGGCTTGATCCCGCGCAATGCAGACAGCCAATCCGTCAAAAGCATTAAGGACCGTTTGGTTATCGTGGAAGGACTAGCCAGGCACAACAGGCAGTATTTGAACCAGCGTGCTCTCAAAGCCGACGTCGTCGCACTCGAGGAAAGGGTGGGGAATGTGGAGGATCGCATCACCGCAAATGATGTCATGCTTCAGCAGCGTGCTCAAGTGACTGAGTTGCGGGCTGTGAAATCGGACTTAGGTCGAGTGCAGGTGGGCATGAACCACAACCGAGGTGTTATTGATCGCAAGCTACAGGTGAGCCAGTGAGCAGCAATTGATAAGGCGCGATTTCCTTAGCATTCAAGCGAGAGACAAGACCCATGAGCAAGCTAGTCTTGAAAAGGACTAATGGTGTTTGTACATACATACACACTTATCTGTTGGTGCCGGTAGTTGTGGTGTGAGTGTAGGGTTGGAAGTGAACTTTGTAAGATATAGGAAAGATGTAAGCGAACGTTGTAAGATATGTTGAGTCCGAAGAAGGGAGGTTTCTCACTCACTAACACAACTGGCAACGGGAACAGGTAGGTTGGTGGAACGACATTTTTTAGAGACGGGATGACTAACACCAGGACGAACGAAACGACTACATGATGATTATTGAAGAGAGCGAGTTGAAGAGAGAAGCAACTCAATATAAAGGGCCTGGGTAGCTATGGCAAACATGGGTGCGCAAGTACCTACCCAGGCCAACGGAACGAAAGGTGAGTATGACGTAGTATGGGTGCATGCAGGCTGGCCAGCTTAGGAAAGGTTGTAGGTAAGATTGTACGGGAGGAGGCACCAAACATACCTCCCCTGAGCAAAAAAAGAACCGCGACCTCGCGGAAAATAATAAGACGAAGAGAAAAATAGAGACAAAAATGACTGAGGAAAAAAACACACACACACTGCACGCCTGCACGGATCTCACAAAAGTGTTTACTAGTATCATGCATTACGGTTATTGTTCCTGTACAGTCAACTTCGCTAATAACGACTGCGGATATAACGACAATTCGCGAATAGCGACAGAATGTCCATGCCCAGAGCAAAGTTCCATCCAACTGTAATACATATAATGAGACTTCGGGTATAACGACACTTCGCGAATAAGGACACTTTTTTGATGGCCCGCCGAATGTCGTTATAAGCGAAGTTGACTGTACTTCTCTAAGTCTAAAGAAAAAGAAACTAGACGTGACGAGGAACCTACTGATACTGCTTGCATGGCTAAAAATAGCGTAGTTGCACTTCTGCTAAACACCAAAAATTAGAGCGTGGCTCACCATGATCGGACCTCTCATTTACTAATATTATTTTTATGAACACAAGCGCGCACACACACTACAAAAAAATTCACGAAATAAATAAACCGAACCGAAATTAAATTTGACGAAGAAGGACGGATGAAAAAGAAGGAGAGAAATAAAGAAAGTAGCTGACCTGCATGACTTGGACGAGACGAGGTTGACATAGAAGAGACGAGGTTGGAGATGAGACGAGGTTGGCGACAAGACGAGACTGACTACAAGACGAATGCCGGGCGGTAGAGGACGAGGGCCGTCGGTTCCGAGCAATGGTCGACATGGACGACATTGCGCGACGACACCGCGTGACGACACAGCTCCACGACGAACACGGACTGGGGTGACGAATAAACGAGGACAGTCCAGCAGTGACGGGAGCAACACTACACGTAAATTACATCTCAGGGTCGTGAGCTGCGGAGGCAGAACTCCGCGTCGAGTAAAGTTGGGCGCCAATGTTGAGTCCGAAGAAGGGAGGTTTCTTACCCACTAACACAACTGACAACGGGAACAGGTAGGTTGGTGGAACGACATTTATTAGAGACGGGATGACTAAGACCAGGACGAACAAAACGACTACATGGTGATTATTGAAGAGAGCGAGTTGAAGAGAGAAGAAACTCAATATAAAGGGCCTGGGTAGCTATGGCAAACATGGGCGCGCAAGTAGCTAACCAGGCCAACGGAACAAAAGGTGAATATGACGTAGTACGGGTGCATGCAGGCAGGCCAGCTTAGGAAAGGTTGTAGGTAAGATTGTACGGGAGGAGGCACCTAACAGATAATAAGAAAGATGTAAGTGAACATTGCAAAGTGCAAGAAGGATGTAACAAGAACAGGGTGAATCTGCTACACGAGCTGTAATTCCGGTTGTAAGTCGACCTTTTACGACTAAAAATTGAAGGAGAAAGGGTGGGGGTCGACTTACAGCCGCATACAAACATATTCTTCCAAGTTGCTTTACGTTATGATCTTGCAGTTGAAAGCCCTATTTGAATGATGGCGCGGTACAGGGCATGTAGGAGATAGCGCCAGGCATGCACAACGACACACAAATAAAACGGATACCGAAGTTTGGACCCTGGCTAGCGCCAAACGTTACTCAAACAACGACTTTTACATAGCTATGTGAATTTTAAAACGCATTTTCTCAAGTGCACAGCTGACTGCAATAGGTCCCTTTTCGCAACTGGCGAAACCAAACTTGACTGGCGTCCCAATTGCACTTCTATAATACCTATAGCTGCAGTGGCCAACCTAAGTAGGGGTCAAATGGGTGTACCTTTAACTAACGAACGGGTAATTTTCTTAACTGGCGAGTTAAGGGGTACCCTTTAGCAGAAATGTTTAATTTTTTGCGCAATTTTCACATGAATCAAGATTTTAATTCATCTGTTCTCGGGTTGCATTTTGATATCACATAGTGATTCGCAAATCGATTGGTGTCTGATAGTCGCAGGAGTAGATCTACTAGGTGCGAAAATGCAACAACAATGCAGACATCCAGCGTGGAGTTGTAAATAATTGACTCCCGCCTGGAATACACGATCCCAGCAGTGTTGCTCCGTACTGACTGCTTCATCAATATCCAAACGGGTACCCTTTAACTAACGGTACCGGAGATTAACGGTCGGGTACCCGGGTACCCGGTACACCCCTTTGACCCCTAAACCTAAGGGCCCAGTTATTATCAGTGTTAGTCCAGGACTGCATCACAACATAGGCACTAGCCTGCGGCAGTACACTGATCCCAGCCACCACAGTTCTGTGTTGTGTGTAGTTGCATCGGTTACGAGCCTAACAATGCTAGGCCTACTCTTGTGTCCTGTTTCAGTACTTCACTGATGGATGCAACCACCGCACACTCGGTTACGCCTACCGTAGCCAACACGATCAACATAGCGTGAGGAATTCAGGTCAGATAACAACTATGCCTTTCCGTAAGCAGCACCCAGAGACAGTGCTGCGACTTCTCTATTCGTGTAATATTCGCACACGGGGAGCTGACTCTGCATCGCGATGGTACTTCAAGATTGATGGTCGAGAGTGCACGTCGCCCAACGTGATAGACATGACAATGTACCAGTCGTCTGCGGACAACACACACGTTCCAGCAGTCCTTCAAGGAATATGCACGGCCACATCATCAGGCGAAATCGGTGCTGGATCTCATATGATCTCAGTGCACATTGGTAAGGTACCCCTGGAGTTGCTCGCAGACGGTAATACAAACTGGGCCAGCACCTCCTTTCTTGAGGTGCAAGAGATGTGCCCGCCATTCGGGCAATAGTATTTGTATGTTTGTCTGGTTGGTTTTGCTGCACAAGCATTCTGATAATCCATCCTGCTAACAACTCATCATTATCTACATGTAGTTCTTCGGCCAATTCTCTATCACATCCATCACCCTTCCTCCATTCCCCACCCCATCGCCACACAGTCCCCATCCCAACTTCTGCCCCCACTCCATCCCCACCATTTTCCCATCACATCCCAACCGAGAGTTGGCTGTTGTGGAGGGGCATATGTGAGGTGTTTTTTGTCTTATTTTACTCCGATAATGAGCCAGTGATAGATGTAAAAAGAAGAGAAGAAAACACATGATAACGAGTTATGCAGCAACTATCGACAACTGTAACAAGATGATAAACAGTCAGAAAGTGCGATAATAGGGCAAAAAACTGACAAGCTACTGAGAAATTCAGAAGGGAATGTGAGCGTCTTCGGTCCTACGTAACCATGCATGAACATTCTAAGTTGGAAGGCTGCTGGTTTGCGCACTGGAGATGTGTTAGAGCTAGGTCTCCGGTAGCGGAATGTCTCAGTAGCCTGTCAGTGTTGTTCCCTATTATTGCACTTTCTGACTGTTTATCATCTTGTTACAGTCGTGGATAGTTGCTGCTTAACTCGTAATCATTTGTTTCTTCTCTTTCTTATGTTTTAAATTGTATTTTAATCTGTGTCCTTTTCTGGTTTTCTGGTTTTGAATTTGTATTGCATGTTTATCCATTGTTTTTCTTTTGCCCGTACAAGAGGCTTGTGTTACTATCACATCCCAACCATCCTCACCCTACCCCCCCCCTTCCATCGGACCAGGCGCATGGGTTCCTGGGTGCCCGAACCCCTTTTTTGCTGAAAATGCGGGATTTTTGCTTCATTTTTGAGATTTTTCCCGCGGCAGGCCCTCCCGGAACCCTCTCCCCTTGAAGGGCACCGGCGCACGCGCCTGCATCCCAAACCACATCCCCATACCATCCCTCACTCCACATGTGATTTTCTTGTTCATTTCATTGACGGCGACTTGCATGGGAAAGTCACCCAAGTACTGTCTCATACACATGGCACAATTTTCTCTTTTTAAATCCCGACAAATTGTGCGTATGCTGCACTAGTGTACACTTACAACATAGATGTTTTTCCTATAATACATGACATTGTATCATTCTAGCTTATTTCCCTGGAAAGATGCTGTGCTTCTGCCATTTAGGGAATGGGATTGCGGTGCTTGACCTCTGGGTTTTTTGTCAGGACCAACAGTGCGAAAGGCAAAGAAAGGACAACTAACCTGAAGAACAACTGCGATCACCATACACCTTGTGAATTCAAATTCAGTACGCCCTTCCCCCACTGCAAGTGTGATAGACGGTTCATCCGAACTCACACTGGGGTGGCCATAGCGATTACGCGAACCACACAAACACAATATGCATGATAGTAACTATGGAAATGAATGCCTGCAAACTTACTTGAGACATGCGACTGGATATCATTGACCACAATTGTTCAATCATGTACATGCATGCATGCACATACATACAGCATTGGGTATGCATGCATGCACATACATACAGCATTGGGTATGCATGCATGCACATACAGCATTGGGTACATGCATGCATGCACATACAGCATTGGGTATTTGCATACTCTACTTGAAACTCAGTGTAGCAGGGAACCATTGGCGTTAAGTACTTGAAAGTAGTTCAGGTTTGGGCTCTTTTCAGCCAAGGCCTTTGCAGACGAAATATCCAAAAGCAGCTCTTGTCAGAAGCAGTTCCAAAGATGGAAAATCCTCGTGCATCCCCAATCCCCATTTCCCATCCATCAACAAAAGGACTTTAGTATTATAATAATTATTATTACTATCGGGAGAACGTCTGCCGTGCACAAGCACGCGGCCACGCGATTGGTAGACTACGAACCAGGGCTAGGGAGTAGTAAAATTCTACTCCCTGGTCCGAGCATGGAAACCAGGGAGTAGCATATTATAATGGTATTGTACTACTCCCTGATGGAAACTAGCGCGGATCCGCGGAGCAGGGAACCATCTACATGACTTCGTACATGTACCTTAGTTGCTGTCCACAGATTTGAGTACAATCATGTACATTAGTCCTTACGCATAGAACCTTCTGCAGACAAAGTGTAAATAGCGGTGTCGTTAGCTCTTACATAATTGTGACCCCTCCTTGCTACTCAACAGTATACTGGCGTATCTAGCTATCGAATTCACACCTTCTCACCTGGCTACAAGCGCTAGCAGTTCATCTGACCAGCTTACTCTGTTTTGTTATTGTATCACGGCACTTTGCACTCTGCTCTTCTCTGCTCTCTTCCTTAGCCCTAAATCTTCGTACTTTGGGCGCGCAATATGTTTCTCCTTTCGGTACAAAACCGGGGTGCTTTTCCCCACCTACATGTATTAGCCATTCAACAAAATCAACCTTCTGAACTTCACTGAAGAGAGTTCTAAACCCGGCGGTAATCGCCGAGACACCTGTATGAAGGGATTGAGTGCAAAATGGATGTGTCGCTTTCTTGAAAGTCTTCTGTGGGAACTACTTGTCAAGGTTGGCTGGTGAGCGCCGTTGTGGAATCATGGTGGTTGATGGAGAAAGCAAATACTCAGTTTCTTGAATCTATCAATCGTCAGGCAAAGTAACAAACTGAGGCAGGGCTGTAGTGTGTTAGTTCACTACAAGACTGAAACACTCAGCCACAGAACAGGGCACAGAAAAAGGAAATCGCCATGATTGTGTGAAGGTGAGAGTGTACTGTACATGTTCTTCGCAGTACATTTGCATGGATGTCGTCCCATTCTGTCCGATTATCCTCCACCCAGGCCGTCACAACAAGCTCTTTCCCGTGCCAAGGCCTCCAGGATATCGACATCATCTTTCACTCCAGACTCCAGTGACCATATATGGTAATGTCTTTGCACCTAGCAACACACTGGTAACCGGATGTGTATTAGGAGTGTTTGTATAAATAGTGTGAACTTGGTGTCAGTACAGTATTATGATGTCCATTGTGCATTGGGTTTAGAATGGCCAAGAAGTTTAGTCATCACTGACACTGAAGTATCGAAACGATAGTATAAAAGCTTTCTGCACCAGTGGTTACTGTTAGTCGCCTATGGTAAGCGCATCAGGGCCGGCCTGTGAATTGAGATTCCCTGAATGTCGGTGGAGCGGGGATTCGTACAACTGAGCCCAATCAAAAATGGAAACAGTGACTGGAGGCACAGTATTGTACGACTCACTGCGTGCGACTTTAATCGCGTATGCCATTGGCCCGACCTTTTTGCCAATTTCCCACATTTTCCCTTGCCACTGTAGATGTTTCGTTATACATGTAGAGCGCGCTAGCGGCCAACTGCACAAGTTACTTTAAAAGTACTTGAAAGTAGTTCAGGTTTGGGCTCTTTTCAGCCAAGGCCTTTGGAGACGAAATATCCAAAAGCAGCTCTTGTCAGAAGCAGTTCCAAAGATGGAAATTCCTCGTGCATCCCCAATCCCGATTTCCCATCCATCAACTAAAGGACTTTAGTATTATAATAATTATTATTACTATCGGGAGAACGTCTGCCGTGCACAAGCACGCGGCCACGCGATTGGTAGACTACGAACCAGGGCTAGGGAGTAGTAAAATTCTACTCCCGGGTCCGAGCATGGATACCAGGGAGTAGCATATTCTAATGGTATTGTACTACTCCCTGATGGAAACTAGCGAGGATCCACGGAGCAGGGAACCATCTACATGACTTCGTATATGTACCTTAGTTGCTGTCCACAGATTTGAGTACAATCATGTACCTTAGTCCTTACGCATAGAACCTTCTGCAGACAAAGTGTAAATAGCGGTGTCGTTAGCTCTTACATAATTGTGACCCCTCCTTGCTACTCAACAGTATACTGGCGTATCTAGCTATCGAATTCACACCTTCTCACCTGGCTACTAGCACTAGCACATCATCTGACCAGCTTACTCTGTTTTGTTATTGTATCACGGCACTTTGCACTCTGCTCTTTTCTGCTCTCTTCCTTAGCCCTAAATCTTCGTCCTTTGGGCGCGCAATATGTTTCTCCTTTCGGTACAAAACCGGGGTGCTTTTCCCCACCTACATGTATTAGCCATTCAAGAAAATCAACCTTCTGAACTTCACTGAAGAGAGTTCTATACCCGGCGGTAGTCGCCGAAACACCTGTATGAAGGGACTGAGTACAAAATGGATGTGTCGTTTTCTTGAAAGTCTTCTGTGGCAACTACTTGTCAAGGTTGGCTGGTGAGCGCCGTTGTGGAATCATGGTGGTTGATGGAGAAAGCAAATACTCAGTTTCTTGAATCTATCAATCGTCAGGCAAAGTAACAAACTGAGGCAGGGCTGTAGTGTGTTAGTTCACTACAAGACTGACAAACTCAGCCACAGAACAGGGCACAGAAAAAGGAAATCGCCATGATTGTGTGAAGGTGAGAGTGTACTGTACATGTTCTTCGCAGTACATTTGCATGGATGTCGTCCCATTCTGTCCGATTATCCTCCACCCAGGCCGTCACAACAAGCTCTTTCCCGTGCCAAGGCCTCCAGGATATCGACATCATCTTTCACTCCAGACTCCAGTGACCATATATGGTAATGTCTTTGCACCTAGCAACACACTGGTAACCGGATGTGTATTAGCAGTGTTTGTATAAATAGTGTGAACTTGGTGTCAGTACAGTATTATGATGTCCATTGTGCATTGAGTTTAGAATGGCCAAGAATTTTAGTCATCACTGACACTGAAGTATCGAAACGTTAGTATAAAAGCTTTCTGCACCAGTAGTTACTGTTAGTCGCCTATGGTAAGCGCATCAGGGCCGGCCTGTGAATTGAGATTCCCTGAATGTCGGTGGAGCGGGGATTCGTACAACTGAGCCCAATCAAAAATGGAAACAGTGACTGGAGGCACAGTATTGTACGACTCACTGCGTGCGACTTTAATCGCGTATGCCATTGGCCCGACCTTTTTGTCAATTTCCCACATTTTCCCTTGCCACTGTAGATGTTTCGTTATACATGTAGAGCGCGCTAGCGGCCAACTGCACAAGTGACTTTAAAAGTACTTGAAAGTAGTTCAGGTTTGGGCTCTTTTCAGCCAAGGCCTTTGGAGACGAAATATCCAAAAGCAGCTCTTGTCAGAAGCAGTTCCAAAGATGGAAATTCCTCGTGCATCCCCAATCCCCATTTCCCATCCATCAACTAAAGGACTTTAGTATTATAATAATTATTATTACTATCGGGAGAACGTCTGCCGTGCACAAGCACGCGGCCACGCGATTGGTAGACTACGAACCAGGGCTAGGGAGTAGTAAAATTCTACTCCCTGGTCCGAGCATGGATACCAGGGAGTAGCATATTATAATGGTATTGTACTACTCCCTGATGGAAACTAGCGCGGATCCGCGGAGCAGGGAACCATCTACATGACTTCGTATATGTACCTTAGTTGCTGTCCACAGATTTGAGTACAATCATGTACCTTAGTCCTTACGCATAGAACCTTCTGCAGACAAAGTGTAAATAGCGGTGTCGTTAGCTCTTACATAATTGTGACCCATCCTTGCTACTCAACAGTATACTGGCGTATCTAGCTATCGAATTCACACCTTCTCACCTGGCTACTAGCACTAGCACTTCATCTGACCAGCTTACTCTGTTTTGTTATTGTATCACGGCACTTTGCACTCTGCTCTTTTCTGCTCTCTTCCTTAACCCTAAATCTTCGTCCTTTGGGCGCGCAATATGTTTCTCCTTTCGGTACAAAACCGGGGTGCTTTTCCCCACATACATGTATTAGCCATTCAACAAAATCAACCTTCTGAACTTCACTGAAGAGAGTTCTATACCCGGAGGTAGTCGCCGAGACACCTGTATGAAGGGACTGAGTACAAAAGGGATGTGTCGTTTTCTTGAAAGTCTTCTGTGGCAACTACTTGTCAAGGTTGGCTGGTGAGCGCCGTTGTGGAATCATGGTGGTTGATGGAGAAAGCAAATACTCAGTTTCTTGAATCTATCAATCGTCAGGCAAAGTAACAAACTGAGGCAGGGCTGTAGTGTGTTAGTTCACTACAAGACTGACACACTCAGCCACAGAACAGGGCACAGAAAAAGGAAATCGCCATGATTGTGTGAAGGTGAGAGTGTACTGTACATGTTCTTCGCAGTACATTTGCATGGATGTCGTCCCATTCTGTCCGATTATCCTCCACCCAGGCCGTCACAACAAGCTCTTTCCCGTGCCAAGGCCTCCAGGATATCGACATCATCTTTCACTCCAGACTCCAGTGACCATATATGGTAATGTCTTTGCACCTAGCAACACACTGGTAACCGGATGTGTATTAGCAGTGTTTGTATAAATAGTGTGAACTTGGTGTCAGTACAGTATTATGATGTCCATTGTGCATTGGGTTTAGAATGGCCAAGAAGTTTAGTCATCAATGACACTGAAGTATCGAAACGATAGTATAAAAGCTTTCTGCACCAGTAGTTACTGTTAGTCGCCTATGGTAAGCGCATCAGGGCCGGCCTGTGATTTGAGATTCCCTGAATGTCGGTGGAGCGGCGATTCGTACAACTGAGCCCAATCAAAAATGGAAACAGTGACTGGAGGCACAGTATTGTACGACTCACTGCGTGCGACTTTAATCGCGTATGCCATTGGCCCGACCTTTTTGCCAATTTCCCACATTTTCCCTTGCTACTGTAGATGTTTCGTTATACATGTAGAGCGCGCTAGCGGCCAACTGCACAAGTCACTTAAAGGGAAACTGAACGCCAAAAATAAGTATGGCTTATCCGAAGGAGAATTGGGCACTGATTCCGATGAGCTATGTCTCGAGCCGATCAGAGAAGAGGAACCGTGTCAAATTTCATAAATAACACCTTCCATGTTTGGAAATTGGGCTTGATGACGTGCGTACTGCTTAGCTGTCACCATGCTGTGCATGCTCAGCAGTGTAATTGAATGGAAGAAAACAATTACTTTGGTGTTTTGCAGCTCTATTTCGTTCCCTGACGGTACCCAAATCTAGATGTAGTAATCTGTTGAGCAGGAGAGTGACACATATCTTCCCGAAGGCTGTCCAGCCTGCAGTGGTGATGAGGAAGACACGAAAATCACCCCGAGATCGATTGTAGCGAATTGGAAAACTCATGGTGAATTTGCTTCAACTTCAAGGCAATGTCGAGGTATGAAGGGTGCTTGTACTGCCTTCCAAAGTGCAGCGGAGATGAACATGGCTTTGCATAGCTGTTGCTCTACGCCAAATTACCTACTCTTGCTGGTTCCGTAGTGGTATATTGCAAATTTCGTGGACGAACAACTCGAGTCACTAGTGGCTAGTGAGCAACACTAACAGGTGAGATTTTTCAATTTGACAAAAATTGTTCTTGTTTGAGAACAGACGGTGGCAGTCATTTGACTCAGTAGGTGTCTCTGCTGCTTCTTTCCCTTCATTGGTAGGGTTGTGCTTGATAGTACAAGTGCTTGAAGTAAAATAAAATAAATAGAACATGTGGAACATAAATCTAATCAAGCATCAGTACATGTATTGGGAATTTCAACTTCAAAGTACATGAAATCACAATGATCACAAAGTTTATGGAATCAGGAGGACTCCCTGTGTTCAACGAACACAATACACACATTCTATATTGCGCGCACACATGTACACATGTGCGTGCACCCTCACCCCATCTCACAGACGCACGCATGCAGCGCGCACATCCATACACATGTGCAGGACCCCCCCCCCCACACACTCCTACCCATACACATATGTGTCTACCCCCCCCCCCCCCACACACACACACGTGTGCACAGACGGATACACACACAAGATACTTGTAAGTGTACATGGTCTTCCTGGTGCAGATGCTGGGCCAGCACAATGGAAAATACCTCCATCAAGATGCTTGATCAAGTGTTGTGATAATGGCACTGTTTGTTTGTTTTTACAAAGACGTGTGGGAAGGATTACAATGCGTTATAATTCATAATTGTTCTTTGCCTTGTACTGTGCAGACCAGAATGCTTCGCCATCAACTCCTGGCTTTCCATAGGCATGGTGTTCAGCTGCAGCGACATCTGGTCCGGGGAGTACAAGTTGCTGGATGGCTGCACTGACACAGGACGGGTTTGCGTTGGCAATGCAATACGGCAGTCATCCCACATTATGAGCTACAGGTTTATGTAATTTATATTGTCGCTCGTCCAGCAACGTCAAGGCTCTGCATGTAAACACAGGAGAACACCATAATAATTATACGACTCAGGGGATAATAATTATAAATTTGGATTATCAATTTCTTGACATTCATGAGTTCCTGTCTAAACCATGTCGTGACATTGATTGCTACATGTATCTGCTCACAAAGTACCTCGTATTGTAACAAGACTCTGCTTAATCACTACCCTCCGCCAATTATTAGATTCGCACAATATTCACAACATATGCAACACGATGCTGTCTATTGACACTACTTCGAACTGAAATGCTCACTACTCGTCTCCCGTTTTCAACTCCCTTTATCTTATGAATACTCTACTTTACTGGTTTCGTTTCTACCCTTTCCATTGCTGCCAGCTCTCAGTCTTTTTCAGTGCACAGCACCATATTGAAATTTTTGTGATTTGATGTACACATACTTTGAAATTGAAATTCGAATTACATGATCAGTTTTTTGTTCCACATGTTCTATTTATTTCGACTTCAAGCACAACCCTATCAATGAAGGGAAAGAAGCCTCAGAGAGACACCTACTGAGTCTAATGACAGCTAAGCAGTACGCACGTCATCAAGCCCAATTTCCAAATATGGAAGGTTTTATTTATGAAATTTGACACGGTTCCTCTTCTCTGATCGGCTCGAGACATAGCTCATCGGAATCAGTGCCCAATTCTCCTTTGGATAAGCCATACTTATCTTTGGCGTTCAGTTTCCCTTTAAGTACTTGAAAGTAGTTCAGGTTTGGGCTCTTTTCAGCCAAGGCCTTTGGAGACGAAATATCCAAAAGCAGCTCTTGTCAGAAGCAGTTCCAAAGATGGAAATTCCTCGTGCATCCCCAATCCCCATTTCCCATCCATCAACTAAAGGACTTTAGTATTAAAATAATTATTATTACTATCGGGAGAACGTCTGCCGTGCACAAGCACGCGGCCACGCGATTGGTAGACTACGAACCAGGGCTAGGGAGTAGCAAAATTCTACTCCCTGGTCCGAGCATGGATACCAGGGAGTAGCATATTATAATGGTATTGTACTACTCCCTGATGGAAACTAGCGCGGATCCGCGGAGCAGGGAACCATCTACATGACTTCGTACATGTACCTTAGTTGCTGTCCACAGATTTGAGTACAATCATGTACCTTAGTCCTTACGCATAGACCCTTCTGCAGACAAAGTGTAAATAGCGGTGTCGTTAGCTCTTACATAATTGTGACCCCTCCTTGCTACTCAACAGTATACTGGCGTATCTAGCTATCGAATTCACACCTTCTCACCTGGCTACTAGCACTAGCACATCATCTGACCAGCTTACTCTGTTTTGTTATTGTATCACGGCACTTTGCACTCTGCTCTTTTCTGCTCTCTTCCTTAGCCCTAAATCATCGTCCTTTGGGCGCGCAATATGTTTCTCCTTTCGGTACAAAACCGGGGTGCTTTTCCCCACCTACATGTATTAGCCATTCAACAAAATCAACCTTCTGAACTTCACTGAAGAGAGTTCTATACCCGGCGGTAGTCGGGTTTACGTTGGCAATGCAATACGGCAGTCATCCCACATTATGAGCTACAGGTTTATGTAATTTATATTGTCGCTCGTCCAGCAACGTCAAGGCTCTGCATGTAAACACAGGAGAACACCATAATAATTATACGACTCAGGGGATAATAATTATAAATTTGGATTATCAATTTCTTGACATTTATGAGTTCCTGTCTAAACCATGTCGTGACATTGATTGCTACATGTATCTGCTCACAAAGTACCTCGTATTGTAACAAGACTCTGCTTAATCACTACCCTCTGCCAATTATTAGATTCGCACAATATTCACAACATATGCAACACGATGCTGTCTATTGACACTACTTCGAACTGAAATTCTCACTACTCGTCTCCCGTTTTCAACTCCCTCTACCTTATGAATACTCTACTTTACTGGTTTCGTTTCTACCCTTTCCATTGCTGCCAGCTCTCAGTCTTTTTCAGTGCACAGCACCATATTGAAATTTTTGTGATTTGATGTACACATACTTTGAAATTGAAATTCGAATTACATGATCAGATTTTTGTTCCACATGTTCTATTTATTTCGCCTTCAAGCACAACCCTATCAATGAAGGGAAAGAAGCCGCAGAGAGACACCTACTGAGTCTAATGACTGCCACCGTCTGTTCTCAAACAAGAACAATTTTTGTCAAATTGAAAAATCTCACCTGTTAGTGTTTCTCACTAGCCACTAGTGACTCGAGTTGTTCTGCGTGCGACTTTAATCGCGTATGCCATTGGCCCGACCTTTTTGCCAATTTTCCACATTTTCCCTTGCTACTGTAGATATTTCGTTATACATGTAGAGCGCGCTAGCGGCCAACTGCACAAGTCACTTTAAAAGTACTTGAAAGTAGTTCAGGTTTGGGCTCTTTTCAGCCAAGGCCTTTGGAGACGAAATATCCAAAAGCAGCTCTTGTCAGAAGCAGTTCCAAAGATGGAAATTCCTCGTGCATCCCCAATCCCCATTTCCCATCCATCAACTAAAGGACTTTAGTATTATAATAATTATTATTACTATCGGGAGAACGTCTGCCGTGCACAAGCACGCGGCCACGCGATTTGTAGACTACGAACCAGGGCTAGGGAGTAGTAAAATTCTACTCCCTGGTCCGAGCATGGATACCAGGGAGTAGCATATTATAATGGTATTGTACTACTCCCTGATGGAAACTAGCGAGGATCCGCGGAGCAAGGAACCATCTACATGACTTCGTACATGTACCTTAGTTGCTGTCCACAGATTTGAGTACAATCATGTACCTTAGTCCTTACGCATAGAACCTTCTGAAGACAAAGTGTAAATAGCGGTGTCGTTAGCTCTTACATAATTGTGACCCCTCCTTGCTACTCAACAGTATACTGGCGTATCTAGCTATCGAATTCACACCTTCTCACCTGGCTACTAGCACTAGCACTTCATATGACCAGCTTACTCTGTTTTGTAGAAAAGAAAAGGACATATGGATACGAGTTAAGAGTAACTCTCCATCACTGTAACTGGATAATATATACAGTCAGAAAGTGCAATAACCAAATTTCTGACTGTATATAGTATCCAGTTACAGTGATGGAGAGTTACTCTTAACTCGTATCCATATGTCCTTTTCTTTTCTACATTTATTTATGGCTCAACATCCGAGTTATAAATTACTCTGTTTTGTTATTGTATCACGGTACTTTGCGCTCTGCTCTTTTCACTCACAAAGAGACTGTTCAGTACATGGGGTTGTGGTCTGTCAGAGCAATCACACTCACCACCGTGGTGGTTTTCCAGAAATGAGTAGAAGCATAAAACCACACTCGCAGCCACATAATAGATAAATAGCGGAAAAACATCTAAATCCATCAAAGACCGAAAAAGGCCGTGAAATCAAGTGAAACAGCATGGCCAGTGGTGAGCATGGGTGACCGGGCAGCAGGGGAGCGCCTGAAAAACAATGACTCCCTACATTCCTAGCCGCGACCGCTCAACCGGGCTAGAGGAAAAACACGCCTTTCGGCCAAAAAACCTTTCTATTCCATTAATTCCTGCCCCGCTGCCAGTCAGACCCAAGAATAGAGATAGCAAGAAATGGTATGTAATAACCGGTGTATGTCATAATCATAAGCCACACACATAGGCATAGATTGTCAAGAAGAACAGCGGACGACTCCCATGAAACCAGGGTGGGTGGGCGGGCCACTTCAACTACCACGAGGAAAAACAAAGACCACGATGGCAGGTTCAACGGAGTTGCGCAGAACAAGAGCAAATGCACGAAAAATATTTGTGAGTGAAAAATACGTTTTTTGCACTCTTTCGCTACGCTCAGCCGTGAAAAAACAAAACCTTTCTGCTCTCTTCCTTAGCCCTAAATCTTCGTCCTTTGGGCGCGCAATATGTTTCTCCTTTCGGTACAAAACCGGGGTGCTTTTCCCCACATACATGTATTAGCCATTCAACAAAATCAACCTTCTGAACTTCACTGAAGAGAGTTCTATACCCGGCGGTAGTCGCCGAGACACCTGTATAAAGGGACTGAGTACAAAAGGGATGTGTCGTTTTCTTGAAAGTCTTCTGTGGCAACTACTTGTCAAGGTTGGCTGGTGAGCGCCGTTGTGGAATCATGGTGGTTGATGGAGAAAGCAAATACTCAGTTTCTTGAATCTATCAATCGTCAGGCAAAGTAACAAACTGAGGCAGGGCTGTAGTGTGTTAGTTCACTACAAGACTGACACACTCAGCCACAGAACAGGGCACAGAAAAAGGAAATCGCCATGATTGTGTGAAGGTGAGAGTGTACTGTACATGTTCTTCGCAGTACATGTGCATGGATGTCGTCCCATTCTGTCCGATTATCCTCCACCCAGGCCGTCACAACAAGCTCTTTCCCGTGCCAAGGCCTCCAGGATATCGACATCATCTTTCACTCCAGACTCCAGTGACCATATATGGTAATGTCTTTGCACCTAGCAACACACTGGTAACCGGATGTGTATTAGCAGTGTTTGTATAAATAGTGTGAACTTGGTGTCAGTACAGTATTACGATGTCCATTGTGCATTGGGTTTAGAATGGCCAAGAAGTTTACTCATCACTGACACTGAAGTATCGAGACGATAGTATAAAAGCTTTCTGCACCAGTAGTTACTGTTAGTCGCCTATGGTAAGCGCAACAGGGCCGGCCTGTGAATTGAGATTCCCTGAATGTCGGTGGAGCGGGGATTCGTACAACTGAGCCCAATCAAAAATGGAAACAGTGACTGGAGGCACAGTATTGTACGACTCACTGCGTGCGACTTTAACGCGTATGCCATTGGCCCGACCTTTTTCCCAATTTTCCACATTTTCCCTTGCTACTGTAGATGTTTCGTTATACATGTAGAGCGCGCTAGCGGCCAACTGCACAAGTCACTTTAAAAGTACTTGAAAGTAGTTCAGGTTTGAGCTCTTTTCAGCCAAGGCCTTTGGAGACGAAATATCCAAAAGCAGCTCTTGTCAGAAGCAGTTCCAAAGATGGAAATTCCTCGTGCATCCCCAATCCCCATTTCCCATCCATCAACTAAAGAACTTTAGTATTATAACGAGAGAGCTTGAAAGCTCGGGGCCCTACGCTATGTTTTTTTGCCTTGATGACCTAGACAAAAAAAAGCATAGGGATGTTATAAATGCTTTAAAAAAATCCTTTTTTTTTAAGACATAACCTGGGATTCGAACCCGCACTATCGCGCGCCCTGCATGCATCCCCCGATACACTTCGCATACATACTAATTCTTTCAAGTTGTTTCACATTGTGATCTTGCATTTGAAAGCCCTATTTGAATATGCATTGTGGCCAGCCGTCTTTGATGGCACGTTACGGTAGGGGATAGGTACGGGACAGGTACGATCGAGGGTATACCGGTAATACGACACCGTCTCACGTACCGTACCATCAAACACAACTGGCCACATAAAGCTGCCCGCAATATTCAAATAGGGCTTTCAAACGCAAGATAATAACGTGAAGCTACTTTGAAGAATGGGTATGAATGCGAAGTGTATGGGAGAATGCCTGTTTTTTGTTTGTTTCTTTTATTTGAATTCGTTTAGAGCACAGGCAATTCTGCCTTCTCACCAGAGGAAAAACCTCCGGTTTCTGCTAAGAACGAATATAATATTATGAGAGAAGGAAATATTAAAAAGAATCATAACATGATAATTCCAAAGCACAAAGTTTGTATATAATTCAAATGGGTGTGTGTATGTGTAGGCATGCAGTGAAGAAAACACCGAGAAAACATGCAGTAATGTGTAGGGATGCCGAGCAAGATGGTTACAAATTACAATTAATTCTGTTCAGAGCCAGTTTAAAGGCAACCGCCGCACTGTGGAGGCGAATATCGCTGGGAAGGGCACTCCAAAGAGTGCTTCCCACACATGTCAATGACTGACGACCGGAAGGTCCAGGAAGGAAAGGCACTTGCAGTAGCCGCTGCTCCTGTCCTCGAGTAATTCGGCGATCATCCCGGGATGCTTGGCCTGTGTTAGCCATCAACTGAAAGTAGGTGCAGAAAAGAGGACTTGCAAGATCATGTTGGCAACGGAAAACAAAAAACAAAACCTTGTAGTTAAAAATGTGAGTTAGGGATCGAATAGATAAGCGCACGGGGAGGGGGGCTGTGGATGCACGGCTGGAGAGTCGGAAAATTGCACGAATTCCGGATTTGCTGGATTTGATTAAACGACTCTGCAGCTGCTGTGTCAGCGACGGGAAGAATGCATTGGATGTAGGGCGATAGTGCGGGTTCGAATCCCAGGACATGCCTGAAAAAAAGGAGAATTGAAAAATTTATAACATCCTATGCTTTTTTGCCGTCAGATACGGATAGCGTCAGGCGTGACACAAACACACAAACACACAAACACACAAACACCATATTAAAGCTGTGTGGACCCTGGCTAGCGCCAGACGTTACTGATGTAACGTCTTCTGCATAGCTACGGGAATAATTATTATTACTATCGGGAGAACGTCTGCCGTGCACAAGCACGCGGCCACGCGATTGGTAGACTACGAACCAGGGCTAGGGAGTAGTAAAATTCTACTCCCTGGTCCGAGCATGGATACTAGGGAGTAGCATATTATAATGGTATTGTACTACTCCCTGATGGAAACTAGCGCGGATCCGTGGAGCAGGGAACCATCTACATGACTTCGTACATGTACATTAGTTGCTGTCCACAGATTTGAGAACAATCATGTACCTTAGTCCTTACGCATAGAACCTTCTGCAGACAAAGTGTAAATAGCGGTGTCGTTAGCTCTTACATAATTGTGACCCCTCCTTGCTACTCAACAGTATACTGGCGTATCTAGCTATCGAATTCACACCTTCTCACCTGGCTACTAGCACTAGCACTTCATATGACCAGCTTACTCTTTTTTGTTATTGTATCACGGCACTTTGCACTCTGCTCTTTTCTGCTCTCTTCCTTAGCCCTAAATCTTCGTCCTTTGGGCGCACAATATGTTTCTCCTTTCGGTACAAAACCGGGGTGCTTTTCCCCACCTACATGTATTAGCCATTCAACAAATTCAACCTTCTGAACTTCACTGAAGAGAGTTCTATACCCGGCGGTAGTCGCCGAGACACCTGTATGAAGGGACTGAGTACAAAATGGATGTGTCGCTTTCTTGAAAGTCTTCTGTGGCAACTACTTGTCAAGGTTGGCTGGTTAGCGCCGTTGTGGAATCATGGTGGTTGATGGTATTGATGAAAAGAGGGGGGGAGCATCGAAGTCGGATCTTGCCGGATCAACCAAAATGGGGCTGCTACGGGCCTGCTTCATACAGCAACTTCAGCAAGAAGTGTGGCATATGCCTCACCGAAAAGTTCCACATCCTGAAAGCTTCAAAAGCTACCTCCCTAAACAAGAGAAGTGAGCTGGTATCTAAATGCCCTCACCAGCGCAAGTTTCTGCTGGCCACCCCTATAACATAGACAGATATGACCGCTGCGGGTTTTTTTTGTTTTTGTTTTTTTGTCGCGTGATTGCAGGAGTTTTGTGTGCGCTTAGATTTGTCAAACGAACGCAGATGCCTGTGTATGCGTGTGTGCGTGTGGACATGTGTGTGTATGTGTGTGTCCATTATATCTATAGGTGTGTGTATGTGCGTGTGTGCGTGTGTTTGTACGTGTGCGAGTTAGGGTGTTGTGGGTGGGTGTCTGATTGTGCGTGCGCCCGTGTGCAAGTTAGGGTGTTGTGGGTGGGTGTATGTGTGTGTGTTAGTGTGTGCGTGCATGTGTGTATGTGTGTGGGTGTTAACATGTGTGTGCGTGTTAGTATGTGTGTGTGTGTGGGTGGGTGTGGTGTGTGCACGAGATTAAGCGCGTGCTTGTTAGTGCTAGACCTGCGCATACCGCATCTGCCTCTGAAATAGCCTGTCCCTGTATACATTAACGCGATTGCGCCTCTCGCTACCGTATTATCACACCTCTCTCCACTTAGATATACCAGCACTGCCTCCTATTCCATTATCGTTGTCTGATGATTGGTTCAGCCATGAAACTCTGAGTCACAACGGAATTAATTTGCCAAGGTTTTCATTGTGTGCCTTCGTGTACGCCGCTCTGCCTGAATCAGGCATTGAGCACTCTTGCAGAACCAAAGCATATTGCCTCTGTAATTAATTTTACTTGAAGTATATTTCACTTTTACTTGCCTATATACATGTACATCCAGCTAATGGGGTCGTTCTCGGCACTTGTGCCAGTGGTTGTGAGACTTATCCACTCACCCCACCGTTAGGCGCTGCATCTGCCGCTAGGGTTTACCGGGTGTTAGCGGCCGTCGTGAGTTCCCTTCGGGAACGGACACGATAATTTGCTTTTTTATATTAACATGTACAATGTACATGTAACAGTGGTTTCAAGCAGTCCCCATTCCATTATACGGTAGATTCACTGATGGTCGTGTAACAAGAAAAATGTTCCAAACAAATCGTCTGTTTCTTCCATCATTTTCGTGTGTGGGCGCGTGTGTGGGTATGTGTGAGTGTGGGCGTGTGTGTGTGGCTATGTGTGAGTGTGTGCGGGGGGGGGGGGGGGGAGGTGGCGTTTGTGTGTGCTAGTAAGAAAGTGCAGAAGTGTCAAAGTTATCAGCTTTTGTGAGAACGTATCCATCGCCCGCCTATTGTGATAATCATTACATGTATATCGAACGCTGCAGAATGTTGAAATTAGCCTTGCTCGTCCTGGTATGTTATGTTATGCAAGTAATGTGTTTTCCTGAACGTTCGAACCTTTTTTCAAATTATCTGTGCATGTGAAAATGGTTTACCCATGTCGTTTAGTTTTCGACTACGTGGTTCTTGGCTGTAGTTTATAAGTTGAATTGTACTTCAAAGTACTATCATGTAGTATTGTACAGTATACTCGTGTTATGTCGCTTTGCCACTATGTACCGTCAGCTGTCATGATTCCTGTTTTCATCCGTTTCCAGTTTTATTTGTTGAAGTAAATAGTTGACATGTCGTGTGTTTTTAGGACTGTCTTATTACATGTATATTCCTTTTGCCTATTCTGCAGTTGCACGCGTGTGTTCACCTCATTGGTCTCGCTCGTTCTTCATTTTCTATGTTCATTTGGCTTGCGCGAAGACTAGCCAAGCTTGCTTGGTGATGTCAACGCGGTCAAGCTTTATAACAATAATATCGAACCACTATGCGATACTACATGACTGTATAACAGCTGCCAGCACTTGGCGTTCCTTCTTTTTCCAGTGAATGCAGTCATATACTGGTATATGTAAGGGGTTCACAATAAGGACATATTTTCAATCATCATGGCTTGCGTGCGAATTCGCGACCAATTTGCAGTGTTTCATGCAGTCGACCTCCAGCTACGCGGGTCCAGAAGGCGCCTGACAGGCCTGTCGACGCAGGATGGTGCTGGGGTAGGCGTGGGCCATTGAGAACTGAATTTCGTCTGTTTTACGTGGAATTTCTTGGAGTTGTCCAGTGTATTGTACTAAAATAAAATTCTATTTTACCTTTCATGGTACATGTATCTCTATATTTCACGTCAACATGATTTATCTTGCCCGTAAAAGAGGCCGTTACCACCGAAAAAAAAAAACAATAAGGAAACGTTCTGAAATTGTATCTACATGTATGTACATGATTGTACAATAGCGAGAGTTCCCAGGTTGCCTAGAGTGCTCAACACCACAACGAGATGGAGCATTACCACAAAAGGCAGAAGAGAATAGAGACAGCCGGCTAGGTCATTGTTGTAACGCTGCGTTTCATGCATATAGCAAAGCTAAGGCAATCCTCAGACAACTCAGTTGCCTCTATTCTCTTCTGCCTTTTGTGTATCTGCATGTACATGTGTACTGCTAGTTGATCGGAAACTGCTGTTCATACAGGTTTACTTACTCACTGACAACGTAATGAGTAAAGTCATGTACATGTCACGTGTAGTTCACTCCCTGTAGCCTTAGTGTAGGTCTAGCATGTGTACCGACTGTAGCATTCTGTACAGCCTACAGTGCATGTAGCAACTTTAGCTGCGTATCTGACTCTGCAGGATACTACTGTAGTCGTCGATACATTGTACAACGCAGCACGACCAAAGGCAGAAGATATCTCAGTGGCGAGCGCTCTAGATCTCCAAGCTGGCTTGGCTTGACATTGTGACAGACAAGCAAACCCTGCTCCTGTCAAGTCTGTTCAGACTTCAGGGAAGACGCGGCCTGTATGTATCTACATCTACATGTATGTGATAACGATTTGTACGGCAGACTAGTAGAATCTGATTCTCCGCCGTCCCATGTACTTGTACTGGTGAATGTCACGTGTGTTGACTAGTCAAAACGTGATCGGTGTGTTCGGACTTTAGTACCATGTACGGGCTTCATAGAGGAAAGTAGGAATGTCACATTCACCGGTGACATCTTGCCAGCGCTGCCTGGTCAGTCCCCTGGCCTGATGACTGAGTGAAACGCTACTGCGATGCCTGCCTGGGCATGGGGGACACTACTGCACTGGACAGATGGAGAGGAGGTGCCTCTCAGAGTCGGACCACGGCAACGATTTGCGCAACAGCGATCTCCCTCTGCAGAAAAGCATACTTGGTAACTTGCCCCTATGCGTACATACTTCGTACACCAAGTGTTGTGCGCAGCTTATCCAGGATACAAGTACTCACAATCGGTTACTGACCAATGTCAACTGCAAACCTGCGGATCACGCTATTTCGAACACCCAATGATCCTGATTCACCACCTATCTGTTTGAAAACCGGTGAGTGGATGTTAGTCTTTCATTCGTCCTGAAGTCTTCCTTCTGCCGTGCTCTGCATGTTCAGACAAAACTAGATTTGAAGTATCGAATTGCTATTGCGCGTACGTTCCGCAGGAGAACGTGCAGAGTGAGCTGAGCGTCGTCTTGTAGCTTCGTATCAACGTAATGCTGTGATCAAAAGGGTATTGACTTATACAAAACCCAGATCACTTCTCAATGAGAAACGTTTTCTCCGAAAACGAACTCATTAGTCAATAGCGCAGGCTGTCAGAATGGTTCTTTACAAGATTAGATGTCGAACCTGAGTATTCTACGTGAACATGTACACGGTATTATCATGACTTTGCTACTTGGAAATACAACCTTCATGACTGTAGACAATTGCGGTACTATTTCATTTACACAGCGCAACATTGGACCAACGTTCTATTTTTTGCAACTCTGTTGCAAAATGATCCCTACGTCCACTAATGATTGAGCATAAAGCTAAGAGTTTCTGCAACACTGCGGCCTTGTTTCACAACAAAATACGTTGTGCGGTGTACACTACGCTATGCCCTACGCCATAAATCTGAGCACTGCGAACACCACAGGGTATCTTGAGTATTTGTGCTAAATGCGCCTGTAATGCATCTCGCACGGGCGTGTACAAAAATGAACCTCTGGTCTGGCAGGGAAACAGAGAAGCACAACAAACAAGGATACAGAGCTGAGTAACTTTACACACTGGGAAGTACTTGATTCGTTGTTGGGCCTGGTACATCCGTTCTAAATCTAATAACCACGCCTGCAACGCAACCATTATCACTTGTAATCTTCTACATTGAATGTGTATATGTACATTGTATTATGATTATGTTCTTCTTGTATGCGAAGAGATTGCAATACGCCGGAGATTGCAAAATGAGGGCCATTGATGGCCATGGGTATCATGCCCAAAGTTGCACGGCAGCTGTCCTGGGATTTCTTCTCTTCTCACTAGTGATGTGCAGTACTGCATCTACTATCGCTATAGCTTCGCCAACTGGACAACCAGCTCTGGAATGTAAGTGTATATATTTCCTGTTCTAGTACAGGGTCTGTGCCTCTATGAACGGCACAGTACAGCAGGCAAATTCAGGCTCCGCACACATGGTTCTTCTTTACCTACAATCTGATCTGTGGTCATGTGATCATATGATCATTCGAGTAGTTTCATAATTATGAAGTAACATCACAGACATCGCAGACATTGATTTTACGCACAGAAGAGGTTTGTGAATGACATGAGGGTGAAGGACCACGGATCCGCTTGAGGCAGCTTAAATTAACATTGACTAGTAACCCAAAAGTCGTGCAATGCTGCATGATGGTGCCAGTCCTTAAAACATAGTCAAGTGGTGTTGTAATCCCATAATCTTCGTAGCAACTAATATGTTTTTAATGGGACCACAGTGGAACTGCATTTTTTGCATTCTCTGAGTGAATGCTCCCGATCTGTTTCTCTGTGTGTTCTGTACGGACTTGGTGTTGCAAGATTTGCCTATGTGTTGGGAGTAGATAGCAGTTTGTTTGATGGTGTCGGCTGTAGATTTGTTACACCAAAGTTGAAGTTTTGTAAGAAATGTACTTTGTCCGTAAAGGGGTCGTCGCAGACGTTTCCGTCGTCCCTAAAACGAACATCGTTGATTTCGTACTTGATCACCCTCCCCTCCCTCTGAATCAAACACAGCTTGCTGTGCTGTACGACAAAAAAATCGCATTCATGTACATGACATATGTACAGTGTCGGTCGAATAGTGATTTTGGCTTGCACCCCCTCCCCCCTCCCCTCCCCCCAAAAACCCGAATGATGTTCATTTCAGGTACGACAAAAAAACCTTTGCGACGACCCCAAACACAATTTTGTGATGGACTTTGGAGGGATTGGTTCGCGCCAAAACTGCCGCAAAATGAGTCGTGATCACTTCCTCGGCCTTCCCTGGCATGCCATGAAAGAGATACGATGCAAGGAAAGCGACATTTCACAACAAACCGAGCGGAATTGATGGGTGCGCTGTGACAACTTTGGTGATGGCAACCATGGCGAGTTGGGCTTCTCTACCTTTCACTGCGCTTGTTTTAAATTCATTGTGTCTTTCACCTATAGTTTGCCTGGTATTTTGTTTCTGGCCGTGTAGCAACGTGTATGGTGAAAACACTCGTCGCAGCCGGTGTCAGCGAGCAGAAAGCGATCGGCTACTCGTCAAAAATGGGCCAGAAACAGATCAAGCAGGAGGCGATTGTCAGCAACGATTTGTACATCACACAACTGCTCCTGGGAGCGACGGAGGAAGATGCTGGGCTCATCAAAACATGTTTGAGTAAGTCTTGTGACGTGTTTGATTGGCAAAAGTAACCTACCAGTGCACTATAATTATGGGCCACAACCAGCTAAAACATGTCTTAGAGTGAAAAATTTCAAAATTTTGTTTTCCTCCAGAAAACAGTTTTTGGGACCTTACTTGACCTCTTGAAGGTGATGCAGTGCACCTAAGTAGTCTAAAAGTGCCCCAAACACCTTGAAATAGAAAATGACAATTATCCCACGGTCTAACACACAGAAACACTTAGTCACAATAGTGGCTTTTGTGGAGGAGCAATGCAAAGGATCTAAAGATGATGACAGGGACTTGAGCCTGTCAACAACATCAGTTCCAAGTCATGGACCAAGTCCTTCCTAGAAAGCACCACGATGCTCTAGGCGGCGTTGCATTTCCCCATTCTTTCAATTCTGGCAGTGATACTTTTGATCGTCACCTGCGCTTCCGAGACTGCGTCAGGCAACTCATGAGAGCTGAACGGCACGTAACATCGTAAGGCAGTACGTTGCCTAATGTACTCGCTTACAACTTGTGCCTCTTCGCAACTGGGAATGACGAGCGCGATTCAGCTTCGTTGTCTAAATCAACATCACCGATATCCCCAAAAAATTGTCAGGGTCGCTCTGCAGACCCGCCGCCACGGACTTGCTGACACCTGACCGAACCTGCGCCCTGCACAGCGATCGTCTGGCCCTGCGAGCTGCTCCAGTGTCACTAGATATGAACATTGTCAGTCTTTGCGCGCCAGCTACTTGAACTAGACTGCAAAAACAATGTCGGAACAAAATTTGAGAAGATGATCGCCACCGGTTCATGAATTAAGCGCAGCGTAAAATGGCTAGACAAAACATTTTTTTCATTCGGTCATTTCTCAACTTTTTTTTTACGAAAACCCAATGACATGTTTTTGCTGATCCCGGCCCATCTATCCAGATGCATTGAGCTCTCCTAGACCCTGTTTGCATTCCCGTCTCAGTCCAGTAAGATTCAAGAGAAAGGACCCTAGTGTCTTTCAGCCAGCGATTTATGTAACTTTGTTAGCTAAGAGTGTCGATACTGGGGTATTGGGCGTCATGCGCAAAACTTTTGAATTATCCCGTGAATAGCTACTAGCTGTGCAGATGAGAATTTGTAGCTCAAACCCAACTCTAGCAATGAATTGAAAATGGAAAAAGCAGGAGAGTGCAGAGCTAACCAATGGTGTGGGCCATAACGGAGGCTGCTCCAAGTGGTGCTCTGATAATAACACGCCGCTTTCTTTTCTTTACATCAGACTCCCTCCTTCAGCACCACAAAAAAAGATTAAGTGCATCAAATGATCACAATCTTTGGCGAAAATAACTGCCAACGTATACCATCTGTTTTTGTGCCTTTGCCATGTACTGTGAGCCGCCCAAATATTCGCGTCACTAAATTTTCCCGATTTCTTAGAACCAGCGAGTTTGCGATGGCAAAAGTTCGCGAAACACTGGGTCACTTACATCCACCCACTGTTGAAGTTAGATTTCACGACGGTTAATATTCGCGTTACGCTCGTCTCGCGAAAATAGCGAAAATTAATCCGTCGCGAATATTAGGCAGTTTACGGTTTCACCTTTCCTGAGTTCATTGTCGTACACTGTATGTTCTAGTGGGAAGAGCTTTAATGTTGCTTGTAGGTTAATATCCAGAGTTTGACGACATTACATTATTCGGTAGGTGGGCATACTGTGCTATCGCTCTGTGCATCCATTTATTTATAGCCGGTGAATCAGGGAGTTGCCAGAACTTCGCTGCTTGTCAGAATGGAGGCAGCTGTCGCCTGGACGCCGCTGCACGGACTCATGTGTGCGTCTGTCACCAAGACTACACAGGGAAGTTTTGTGAAGAAGGTGAGCGCTTGCATCTACATGTATGCTGTTAATCACAAATCCTACCCTTGACAACTACCATATTAAACTACCTGCTAAGGTTTGCTATGGGCTGACCATTTTGCAAAAATGAACGAGGTGAATTTCCCATACTGTAGAACGGGTAATTTCAGCGACTGATGATTTTAGCGTTTTCCCACTGTCAACCGGTTAGCGACGTTTAATGTAGCGTTTTGCAGCGATTTTACTCACGAATCGCCAGTGCACTACTAATGTCTCAACGGATTAGCGACTTGAAACTTTAGCGAAAATGAGTCGATCGCTAAATTCGCAAGGGTTTTTACGTGGCTTAAATTTTTCTGTTCTACAGAAGTACAAGATCCGTGCTGAATTGTCGCAAAAATGGTACATACCGTATTTTCCGGGGTATAAGCCGCACTTTTTTTCGCTAAAAATCGGACCAAAATCGCCCCTGCGGCTGTTACACCGAATATGCTTGCGCGAATGAATGCTTAGCATACATCAGTATTCATGCTGACGTCACGTGACATGTCATTCGACTCAGCTTCGCGCCTGTGTTGCTATCCCGGCACTTTTACTAGTTTTAGTGAGCGGGCTACACCATACGGTACGCGTATACGGGGACTCTATTTTGCGTACTGGTATTTAGCTAGCTACATGGTATTTAGCTCCATAACTATAATAAATTTGTAGAAAGGCCATTTGTCAATGAGTGTGAAAAATCTTGGTTTGTGGGTGTGGCTTATACTCCGAATACCAACTTTTAGTCAATATTTTGCCTCAAAAAGGGGGTGCGGCTTATATCTCGGTGCGGCTTATACCCCGGAAAATACGGTATCAATAATTATTCTCAAATCTGCGTTGGATGGATCCAGTGCAACACGATGTATGTGTTATCACTACTTTGGAGTACAGTAAAACCTGGTGTGAGCGACCTCTGGGTTTAGCAATAACCTGATCCTTAACGACCATTTTCCCATGCACCGACAGCTCCACACAGACACCGCGGGACCTGGTTTCAAAGACCACCCGGCTTTAACGACCGCTTTTGCTTGCACCGTGGGATGGTCGCTTAAATCAGGTTTTACTTTAGGTTATATGTGAAGAATACATAACTATTAGCCATGGACTGTTTCTGGCTAGATTAACTCTTGTGTAATAAATGGTGCTAGTGAAGCTTATAAAAGATTTAGCCACCCACACTAGTAGAAAGCATCACTTCCCACCAGGGACAGGGGCAACCGCAGTTGGATCTGGGGACGGATAACCTGACGCCGTCAATCCTTTCCCTGCGCTTTGTCCTGATCTACTTACTAAGGTTTGGTGAGCTCGTAACTGGGACTATTTCTAAGTCCACCCAGAGTTTGGGGATTTCAAGGGGTGTCAGCTGTTAGGCGGTTCAATAGCCAATTGAGTCACCTTTCCAAGACTCCTTTTGAGTCTCCGTCTCCTCTCCCGGGGTGACCCACATGACCAGTCATGGCAGTGAGAAAGTACAGCACAGTGCAGTGTCTGTGTGTATGTGTGTGTGTGTGTGTGTGTGTGTGTGTGTGTGTGTGTGTGCATGTGTACACATGTGTGTGTGTGTGTGTGCATGTGTACACATGTGTGTGTGTGTGTGTGTGTGTGTGTGTGTGTGTCTGTGTGTGTGTGTGTTTGTGTGTGTGTGTGTGTGCGTGCGTGTGTGTGTGTGGATGTGCATGTGTGTGTGTAAGTGTACAATTGTTTAGGTCTGTATGACTGCATTCACTTAGTTATGTGTGTTCTGTTCACGTGCACACATGTTCTGCGATCTACAGATCACAACACACCCATCAGGAGCTTCCGCGCTTTGCAGGCAACCGTGAACGGTCTTGTATCGGAGATGGCACGACTCCGTAGTGAAGCAGGCCAGCTGAGGGAGGAGAACAGAAGGCTGAAGGAGGACACAGGTTAGACATGCCCATCTATGCATGCATCACATGTTCAGGGTATAAGTCGACTGTTCATCAGCCATGTACTGGGTAAGCCATAACATACAGTGATGCATTATAAGGAAGTGGTTTGTTCCTACCTTGGAGCTCGTGCTGTTCTCATCCACTGACTTAACCCTAGTCAAGTGTCCAGTCAGTCGGCAGGAAAACACAAGCTCCAGAGTGGGAGTAAACAAGTTCCTCATACAATTACCGCCGAGGTCGCTACCACTATTTCGAAATGCATTATCAACGAGAGTATTGTCTGGTGTTGCTACTCTTATCCAGTCACGAATTTGAGGGAACAAATTAGATAAGCTGGCGGAATAAGGACTCGACACAATGGTACAGACCAATATGGTTAGAACAAGCAACGGCGATTGAAAATGGATAGCAGACTAGTCCAATTTGCTATTGTTTTCTACAAGCAGGAGAGCCCATTGTGCTTACTACAACGATTTGGCAGTTTCCTGAGAGATTTATTTTCCATTTTCCACTGTTTTAATGCTATGCTCAGTGCAAACGCAGACGGCCTTCCAGGAGGAATTGCTACAATTGAGACAGCAAGCCATTTCCAACGCAACTGGCCCTACATCCACTCCCACGTGCAACTGCACGGTAGAGGTCCAGGACATTGAACGTCTGCGTCGCCGCTTGGAAATAGTCGAGTCCAGCACAGATCAGAACCGGCTTCAACTGGACCGGAAGTCTGAAAGCACTGACGTTGAGGCGATGATCACGGATATGAGGGGCTTGAAGTCTGGGTTAGAGGCCAGCAAGGTGAGACCTCAACATCCACATTCACACATATACACATAATATACACATGTACATATACACACCATACACACATTATACTTGACAAGTACACGCACAGTCATATACATGTACACACAACTTCCCTACAGGTTTCGAAAGACATCAGGGTACCAAATAGGCTTGAGTTGATGATTACAACATGTACAGTTTTAATGTGACCAACTCCAGAATGAACTTTTCTAGTCACTTGCAGACTCCATTGCAGCCACTTACACATTATACCATGGTACCTCCACCGGAAATTCAAAACACGGTTGATTGTGTTCACCCTTTGATGGATTCAATTCTGTTTCTATTTGAAGCATTTTAAAGCGATGTGCACCGAAGGGGACCGTATTTTGAATGATGGGGTTGAGACACCCTACTTTAATTCAAGAATGAACGTGTGATAAACCTCATGAATACCAGCCTCCGTTAACACCCAAATGTGCAGAAATAGTGCTCCTTTGACAGCCTATATTCATCTTGTCGGATAAGTCCTGAATGTCAACACTCTGCTTATGCACTTCAGAGGGTTGATATTTGCATGGTTCACTGTACAGTACACGATTGACAGGGACCTATTCCATCGAACCCATACACCCAAACAGGCACCGAGTTCCCCCCCCCCCTCCCCTCTCAGCAGTGCCTCACTCTTTATAACTCACTCCCTATCGACATCACAACCCAACGTCATAGAGATGCTTTCCAACACAATGAATGCAGTCTTCTTTTGAGCAGTACCTGCTTACGCTCAGCACACCCTCCTTGATTCTGAAATATTGACTGTGTACCTAACTACTCGAAGTATCTTGATCTATTACACTTATCAATCCTCTTCATTGGCGTCTCGCCACCAAGGAATAAAAGAATGATTATGACATTGAGACAATATGCATCCTTGTTGCCTGTGTTTGATGCAGGTGGCATTGAGCAATCTAGAAAGCACAGTCACCACCCATGAAGAGTTGATCACGCGCAATGCTGACAGCCTTGCGGAACGCATGACCACCGTGGAGGGGACAGCCAAACGTAATGCACAAAGGTTAAACCAGCGTGCTTCTGCAGCCTCGGTCGTAGCTCTTGGGCAACGGATGGTAACTGTGGAGCGTCGCAGCAGTGCAAATGATGCTATGGTTAGGCAGCGTGCGCTAGCTGCCGATTTGCAGGCCACGAGATCGGAATTAGGGCGCGTACAGGCTGGTATGAGTCACAACCGAGGTGTCATTGATCGCAAATTACAGGTAAGGAAGTGAAGAGCCATGTTAGAGGTAGATCAACGAGTCAAAATATAAACAAGGCTACTGCAGTACAAAACATTGTAGTTTTACTGCTGGCTTACGCAGATGTGCAGGTCTTGGCGTAGGGCAGGTCGCTGCATATGTTCCATCATAATCATAGTTACCCTGGAACAATTGTGCTGTCAGTATTCAATGACCTTGATCATAGCTGCATTTTAGAATAGTATTATGAGAACAGTATGTAAGAGTTCAGAGGCTTCATGTTCGCGTAAGAATGTAGATTTGCCATTTATCGTCCTATGTTTGTATCCTATGATGCCTTGGACATGGCTTTCTGATTGCTGCCCAGCCTGTTTGGTGTCAATGTTGGACAAACAAGTATTTGGCATTTTTCACTGTGTACATTGCGCAGTGCATGACAGTTGTTTCATTGCAAATGAAAGGAAGGGTTTAGTGAGCACTCTTCGAAGTGCATTCACTTCATCATTATGTGAATACTCCACTCATGACCTATCTTATAGCGTTTTGCTGTTGCCTGTGTCTGATCCAGGTGGCATTGAACAATCTCGAAAGCAAGGTCAACACCCATGAAGGCTTGATCCCGCGCAAGGCAGACAGCCAATCCGTCCAAAGCCTTAAGAACCGTTTGGACGTGGTGGAAGGAGTAGCCAGGCACAACAGGCAGTATTTGAACCAGCGTGCTCTCAAAGCTGATGTCATTGCACTCGAGGAACGGATGGGGAATGTGGAGCATCGCATCACCGCAAATGATGTCATGCTTCGGCAGCGCGCTCAAGTGACTGAGTTGCGGGCGCGGGCGGTAAAATCGGACTTAGGTCGAGTGCAGGTGGGCATGAACCACAACCGAGGTGTTATTGATCGCAAGCTACAGGTGAGCCAGTGAGCAACAATTGATAAGGCGCAATTTACTTAGCATTCAAGCGAGAGACAAGATCCATGAGCAAGCTAGTCTTGATATGGACTGATGGTGTTTGTACATTCATGCGCACTTATCTGTATTCACTGGGTTGGTGCCGGTAGTTGTGGTGTGAGTGTAGGGTTGGAAGCGAACGTTGAAAGATATGAGAAAGATGTAAGGGAACGTTGTAAGATATAAGAAAGATGTAAGTGAACGTTGTAATATGTAAGAAAGATGTAAGCGAAAGTTTTATGATATGGGCCGCAACCAGCTAAAACATGACTGAGAGTGACATTTTTTCAAATTTTGTTTTCCTCCAGATAATAATTCTTGGGACCTTACTTGACTTCTTGAAGGTGGTACAGGGCAGAAAAGTAGTCTAAAAGTGACCCAATCACCGCTTTCAAAATATGTACTTTGAAATAGAAAATGACAGTTTTCGCACAGTCTGACACAAAGAGACAAAGTTTGTGGCTTTTGTGGCGGAGCACAATACAACGCAGCTAAAGATGCTGACACAGACTTGAGCATGTCAACGACATCAGTTTCAAGGCATGGACCAAGTTCTTCCTCGAAAGCACCACGATGCTCTGGGCGGCGTTGCACTTGCATACTCTTTCGATTCTGGCATTGACACTTTTGATCGTTGCCTGCGCTTCCGAGACTGCGTCAGACGACTCATGAGAGCTGAACGGCAAGTAACGTCGTAAGGCAGTTCGCCGCCTAATGTACTCTCCCACAACTTGTGCCTCTTCGCCACTGGAGACGACGGGGACGATTCAGCTTCGCTGTCGACATCAACATCACTGAGATCCCAACAAATTGTCAGCGTCACTCCGCAGACCCGCCCCCACGGACTTGCTGACACCTGACCAAACCTGAGCCCTGCACAGCGATCGCCTGGCCCTGTGAGCTGCTCTAGTGTCACTACATACGAACATTGTCAGTCTTTGCTCGCCAGCTACTTGAACTAGACCGCCAAACAATTGTTCGAAAAAAATTAATTTGAGAAGATGATCACCACATCATGAATGAAGCGCAGAGTGAACACGCTCGAAAAAAACATTTCTTTTCATCTCGTCATTTCTCAACTTTTTAACGAAACCCCAAAGACATGTTTTAGCTGATCGCGGCCCATATAAGAAAGATGTAAGCGAATGTTTTAAGATGTAAGTAAGGTATAAGCGAACGTTTTAAAAGATGTCAGAAAGATGTGACAAGAACAGGGTGCATCTGCTACACGAGCTGGTATGACTGTTATCAGAAGTAGATATGCTGCCAGTATGCTTGCAGACTCTGCACATGGGGACTCCGACGGCAAGAACTCACATCACGTTTTCAAGGTGCTTTTCCTACTTTATCTACAACACAGGCTAGCGTACATGCAGTCTGGATATATGCCATAATCACTTGATCAGGCTGATGACTCGCATAGTTATTAAAGTTGAGTTGATATCTGTCAGCTAGGGAGTGATATTTTTACAATTTCATCAATTATTAAAGTTGAGTGGATATCCTACAGGAAGTGATATTTTTACCACTTCACTACTCCCTAAAAATGGCCTGGGAGGGTACTGCATAGACATCGGACCCCGTGATGTGAGTTTTCGCAGTTGGCGGACTACATGGAAAGAGTATCCAGAGCTGTGCTCTCTTAATTAAAGAACAGGGAGCTGAAGTACAAAGCACTGCAGCCTGACATCTGGGTTACATGTTTGGGTTGGCCTTGGACTAGGGCAGGTTAAGATAGTATATGCATGCGTGCTTTGTGCCGTGTCTTAAAACAAGACCTGTGATGTCAGCATATCATGTTTTTCACCATAGTTGCATACTCACGTAGAATATAGTGCTGAAATTGGCTACAGTCGACAATTGATAGAACGGACATGTGGCCCTACAAGCTGTGGTTTACGATAAACAAAACTGTTGGCTGCAAATGGTCAGTTTTGAATGCGTTAGCGGGAACCATTTACGGTGTCTATTTTCCTGAATCATGCACTGCAGGACAGTGGAGTATCTCCACTAAAACCCAGGATATGTGTCGTAAAAAATTCCACGTTTTCTGGAAATACACAATTTTGAATATTTTCACTTCACCACATTACAACATTGCCAATTTCCTACCCAACGACGGAAAGCGCCTCCTCACGCTCCAACAAAACTGATCTGGCACTGGATAGAAGCCATGACGACAAGATGGACAAAGCACTAATGTTGAAGGAACTACACATCACAGCTGTTCGTTGAACTACCAGTCAAATATGCACAGCATGAACCGATGTGAAGATATTGCTGTTGTAGACTGGTGTGGACGACGTCAACATGCATATGCATGGTATTAGATAACCGTGGTTGGTTGTAGGAAGGTCACTGTTTCCGAACTCGGTGTCCTCCACCTTGTGACATGCTAGCAACCTACAACATGTACATGTAGATGCATGTACAAAACGAGAGAGCTTGGAAGCTCAGGGCCCTACGCTATGCTTTTTTGCCTTGATGACCTAGACAAAAAAAAAGCATAGGGATGTTATAAATTCTTTAAAAAATTCCTTTTTTTTTAAGACATAACCTGGGATTCGAACCCGCACTATCGCGCGCCCTGCATGCATCCCCCGATACACTTCACATACATACTAATTCTTCCAAGTTGTTTCACATTGTGATCTTGCATTTGAAAGCCCTATTTGAATATGCATTGTGGCCAGCCGTCTTTGATGGCACGGTACGGTAGGGATAGATACGGGACAGGTACGATCGAAGGTAATACGACACCGTCTCCCGTACCGTACCGTACCATCAAACACAGCTGGCCACATACAGCTGCCCGCAATATTCAAATAGGGCTTTCAAACGCAAGATAATAACGTAAAGCAACTTGGAAGAATTGGTATGAATGCGAAGTGTATGGGGGAATGCATGTAGGGCGATAGTGCGGGTTCGAATCCTAGGATATGCCTGAAAAAAAGGAGAATTGAAAAATTTATAACATCCTTTGCTTTTTTGCCGTCAGATACGGATAGTGCCAGGCGTGACACAAACAAACAAACAAACACACATGTACATCTATACGTACAGTGCTGGCAACTGAAATCCGACCTCCTGAGCGGTGCGCTCACATCGCAAAGAATGTCAACCCACCGCTCAGGGTGTCGGATTTCAGTTTCCAGCACTGTACATGGATAGCCATACAGAATAACAAAGGCAATCAAGGCTTGTTTGTCTCTACTTTAAAACGTTTCATGCTTTCGCAATCATAAGGCAACAAGAGGATGCCGGTATACATGTACTTCGAGTATGCCAGGAGAGGGTGGGTCTTGCGGCGCAGTACGAAAAGCTGTGTGTGAATGTAGGGGCTGTATAGCCATAGTGTCCAATATAGCCCATCAGTTTTAATGTTAGTTGGTGTACACAGTACAGCATGGAATGTACAATCAGGTATGTACTACCGTGCTGACGTGCATGCACATGTACACTGGCGGCATTTTAAATGCATTTGGCATAGTGCTGTGATGTGTGCTATTAAATTTCACGGTTCGCGTGAGACTCGGCTGGAAGCCGAGTTTTCCGCATCCGCCACGGGAACACCACCACCCTCTAGGATCAAAGGCGCAGATGTAGCGACTAAACGGTGGGAGGTGAGTAGGTCAGTCCCACCAGCAAGTGGTCAAAGACCGAAATCCCATTAGCTGCATCCGTGTTACCCTCGTGCCAGGCCACGAGTTCCCAATTAACTGTGGGTCGCAGCACGACTGGAAAATTCCTTCCGCTTTCAAGCAGGACTTGAACCTGGTACCCTCTGTTTCTCAATCATGGTCTTAGACCATCCCACTATGCCTGCCTGGAGTGTGCTATTGCAATGGCTTTAAACTCAACAATGCTAGGATTGAACTCGAACTTTTTGTCCTTCTCCATTCTATCCATAATGCTAGAAATACCCTTTGTTTTTTGGTCTCAGTACTTTACAGATGGTTGCAACCACCGGACACTCGGATACGCCTACAGCACTGTCGATGATCATACAGAGCTACAGTCTGGTCAGATAACCTCTATGCCGTTCCGTAAGCAGCACCCGGGGACTGTACTGCGACTTCTCTATTCGTGCAACATTCGCACACTGGGAGCGGACACTGCATCGCGATGGTACTTCAAGATTAATGGTCGTGAATGCACGTCGCCCAATGTGATAGACATGACAATGTACCAGTCGTCTGCGGACAACACACACGTCCCGGCAGTCCTGCAAGGAATATGCACGGCCACATCATCAGGTGATATCGGTGCCGGATCTCATACGATCTCAGTGCACGTTGGAAAGGTACGCCTCGAGGACATATCAAAGCCTAGTACTAATTGGGCTAGCACATCCCTTCTCGAGGTCCAAGAGATGTGCCCGCCTTTTGGACAATAAGTAAGCTGAAGCCTGTGTTTTTAGGCTTTGCCGCAGAATGAAAAGCATGCTCATGTGTCTCCCTACTACCCACCGCCAGCGCAGTATTAGTTCGGTTTTGCATTAGACAATGTTTCGTTACGTATCAATGCTTGCCGCACTCTGTATTTTGCATTCTTTCTTTTATTCTCACGATGGCACCATCGCCAATAAGATATGTTGTCATTGTTGTTGTTTGAAATATTTTATTCTCACGATGGTTTTTGTTATTGTTGTTTCATTTTTTTTTAAATCTTTATTCTCACGATAGCCAGTGGCCAATAAGAGATAATAGTGTGAGAGGGGAGAAAGAGTGAGGAAGAATTGGGTGGGCAGAGCTAGGGATTAATGACTACTTAAGTGTACGGGCGTTGTGCAACAGCAGGGATGTCTGGGATTTGAAGAGTGTACGAGAAGGGATTTCACGAAGCTGGGTGGGCAAGCAATTGAAGTAATGAAGGGCCTTGTACAGTACAGGAGAGAATGGAGACAGCGATCAGTCCGCGGAGTTGGCAAGTGCCAAATACGAGAGCGACGTAAATTATACGAAGATTGCACGCTGCTACCAGCGTGTAGCGAGACTATTATATGGTGGCGAGGAGAATGTGCGAAGAGTATTATGCTTTTAACTGTAAGGTAGCAGCCTGGTCGTAAATTTCATATGGCATTCAATTGACCGTAACTTTGGTGTCTTTCATAGGATTTGAGTGAAATTTTCACCACACACTCCTGCCACTATGCTGGCCCTCTGGACATGATTTAAAAGTTCAAAATTTTCAGAGGTTTTGCAGCTGTTCATGCTCTTTCAACTGATGTAGCATTCGATATTAATTTACAAATTCGATTTGTCAGGGATTTTACGACCAGGCTGCCCCTTTTAAAATCATGTCCAGAGGGCCAGCATAGTGGCAGGATTGTGTGGTGAAAATGTCACTCAAAGCCATTGAGAGACACCTAGCCATTGGCGGACTATGCTCGGCCTATCGTCAAATTATGCTTTTGATTATGCCACAATTATGCCAACAAATATGCTGAATTATGCTCGGTTCCACTATGTATTCACGCTGTACATAGAGGATTGAGAAACCACGCATACACACACAGCCATGCCCTAAGCATATTTTTTGTCTAAACCGAAAGGTTATGCCGACCTTACACGTTGGAATCCGTATATTATGCCGGAGCATAATTTTTTGACGAAATCCCAAGATTATGACAAATATTATGCCGGCATAATCCGCTACGGGCTATGACAAGGAGTCGTAACTGGGGTATTTAAGAAACAAACATCTGCAGGCTTTCTGACAAAGCTGTATTATGCCCCTAAGCATAATTTTTGCCTAAACCGAAAGATTACGCCGACCTTACACGTTGGAATCCGTATATTATGGCGGAGCATAATTTTTTGACGAAATCCCAACATTATGCCAAATATTATGCCGGCATAATCCGCCAAGGGCTAGAGACACCAAAGTTACGGTCAATCGAATGCAATATGAAATTTACGACCAGGCTGCTACCTTATAATTAAGGTAGCAGCCTACCCATAAATTTCATATGGCATTCAATTAGTAGTAGTAGTTGTAGTAGTATTTTTACTTGGGTATACCCAACAGGCCTATGGCCTTCTTACAGGGTGCCCAAGGAGAAATTGTGAGCAGCTAGCGCGAAAAGCAGGCAAAGAACGCTGGGATCGAATGATAGCGGGTAGTGAAATTGACCGTAAATTTGGTGTCTCTCAATGGATTTGAGTGAAATTTTGACCACACACTCCTGCTACTGTGCTGGCCCTCTGGACATGATTTAAAAGTTCTTGCGACTCACTGACAGGCTTTCCAGGGCGAAAAACTCAAATTTCCGGCATAGTGCCACGGTATGCGAGCCAACCAGGAGCCAAAAAAATGCATTTACAATTTTTTTTCACATTTTCCTGCCCATTCTGTCCGTGCTCGGGATCCAAACCTAAAATCCAGAAGCAGCCATGGGTGGTGGGATAGGGCCCTTCAACGTGTCCCTAGAATCTGTCACAGCGGCACGAGTGGGTGTTCTCTCACAGACTCCCACAGACCCAAGTCATTTTTTGAATTGTTTTAGGTTTAGGGTGTGCTACGAGGTCGTACCTTTGATACAACATCCACTGCTGGGACCTCCACAGCAAGCCATTTCCACAGCGCTGCACACCAAATCCAGGATACCCTCAAAAATCGGCAAAGGCTACCACTCACGTTCCACTACTGCCCAGTACTGAATCCTACCTGACTTCTTGACACGACTCAAGCTTGCCAAAGTCACTAACTCAACGTCAACTGCAAATAATCAAGCCACATGTCTGCAACGTCACGAGGGTGCTGGAAAAAGCCCTATACGTGGCTAAAAAACCTGATATTTTGGACTTTTTTGGACAAAATTCTGCACACTTGCGCGTGTTTCCATGATACGACAAGTTGCGCACGGTCTGCTCACATTCAAATACAGTGCTGCCAAAATATTTAATGACAGCGTGCAACAAACAAAAATCTTTCCTTGCAAGGGCACATTTTCGGCCATAACTCTTGAACGGCTGGTCAGATCGAGACAAAATTTTCAGAGATTTTGCAGCCATTCATGCTCTGTCAACTGCTGTAGAACCTTTTGCCTTGTTCGGGCAATGGTTGCCAGTCTACGTGGTCACCGTCGGAACCCGCCTCGACATCTGTCTGGTTCGGCTGTTCTGGCGGCTGCTGAATGTGCCCTGGTGCCATAAACGGTGTACATGATACAGTACAGTTTCTTTGGTAATGGTGTTTATTATTATATTATTAGACACAATCTCATAGCATGTGACAAGCATAGCTAATGCAGGAACAGAATCCCCTGAGACAAGGGCGTTGAGCGTTGTTTCATTTACTTTTGTATTTTCAGTTCGTTTTCTTTGTATTTAACTCCTCATTGTTTTTTTACAAGGCGTGGGCCATCCCCTGACTTCATAGGTGCCAAACATTTTGCGTTTTTCATTTATATTTTGAGAGTTTAATAAAAAATATTTTTCGTCGAAAAACCGAAAGATTCAACTGCTGTAGAACTCGATATGAATTTACAAATTCGATTTTTCAGGGATTTTACGACCAGTCTGCCCTCTCAAAGCCAATGGTTCCCTGCTACACTGAGTTTAAAGTAGAGTATGCAAATACCCAATGCTGTATGTGCATGTATGCATATACATGATTGTACAGTTTTGGTCAATGATATCCAGTCGCATCTCTCAAGTAAGTTTGCAGGCATTCATTTGCATAGTTACTATCATGCATATTGTGTTTGTGTGGTTCGCGTAATCGCTATGCCCACCCCAGTGTGGGTTCGGATGAACACTCTCTGTCTGTCACACTTGCAGTGGCGGAAGCGCGTTTCGAATAGAGATGTTGCATTTTGCTTGCAGTTGTTTTCAGGTTAGTTGCCCTTTCTTTGCTTTTTGCATTGTTGTTCTTGAACAAAACCATAAGTCAAGCACCGCAATCAATTCCCTAAATAACAGAGGCACAGCATCTTTCCAGGGAAGTTAGCTAGGAATGATACAATGTCATGTACTATTGAAAAAGTACGTATGTTGTAAGTGTTCACTAGTGCAGCCTACGCACAATTTTGTCGACATAAAAAAAGAGAACACTGTCCCATGCAAGTCACTGGCAGTGAAATGAACAACAAAATTAATGTACTACATGTGTGTATGGGGTGAGGGATGGGAATGTGGTCTGGGATCATTGGGACTATGGTGATGTTGAAGTGGGGATGGGGAAGGTAAGGTGGGGGGAATGGAGGAAGAGTGATGGATGTGATGGGGGATGGGCCAGAGAAGTACATGAAGATGAGTTGATAATAGGGTTTATTATAAGAATGCCTTTGATTGTGAAAGAAAAGCCACAAGAGAAGCCTAGAAATACTATTGACCAAATGGCGGGCACATCTCTTGCACCTCAAGAAGGTTTGTGGTTTGCCAGTTAGTAAAAGTGTCTCCCAGACTAAATTCGCGCCCCTTCCCGGTGTGAACTGAGATTGTATGAATTCCAGCACCGATAGTGCCTGATGACGTGGCCGTGCATATTCCTTGAAGGACTGCTGGGACGTGCGTGTTGTCCCCAGAATCCTGGTACATTGCCATATCTATCGCATTGGGTGACGTGCACTCACGACCATCAATCTTGAAGTACCATCGCGCTGCAGTGTTTGCTCCCCCTGTGCGAATATTACACGAATAGAGAAGTCGCAGCACAGTCTCCGGGTGCTGTTTACGGAAAGGTATAGCTTTAATTTGACCGGTCTCCTGATCGTTATTTTCGCTGTGACCGCTGCTGTAGGCGTATCCCAGGGTGCGATGGTTACATCCATCCGCGAAGTACTGAAACAACAAAATCAGGATAGCCCTAGCACTGTTAAATCTAGACGAAGGTAATAGCCCACATCAGAGAACTATGCCAAATACCGTAAAATGTGCATGTACCTCAGAGGGGAAGTGCCTAGGTAGTTGTGTGTCAGTTAAGCGGCACCCTGAGGCCCGGGCGCTGTTGGATTAATGAATACTCTCGATAACAGAAGCTAAAAAGCAACTTTGTGTTCGCACATCCCAAGAACTGTTGTGGGCGATTTTACCGCATTTTTTGGTCATGTGCCAAGCATAATGTTTTGCTGTGTGGTGTGTGTGTGCACTTCTGCTATTAAACCCGGCTAAAGAGAATTATTGCTAATAATCCTATTCCTTGGTGTTCGATATATCAGCTTCAGGCTAATTGTTAGTACGTGTATGTACTATAAACACCATCAGCTCGATCCTGATAATAATTATAACACCATCAGCCCGATCCTGATAATAATTATAACACCAACAGCCCGCACAGTGTGCACAGTGTGCACAGTGTGCGGGTATTGCATTATGAATTGGTTAAGTAGATAGTTCCGGAATTAATTCCGTGTTCGATATTGTTTATTTTTTACATATTTTTATTTTATTTTATTCGTGTTCGATATTGAATTTTAATTTTAATTTTTTTTTTTACATATATTGTTTTTATTCCATTTCACATTTTTCATTCGTGTTGGGTTTAACTACTCACTGTACTGATACATGGTGATGATTGTGCTTTGCTTTGCCCGTAAAAGAGGCCTTCCCAACAGCCCGATCCTGATAATAATTATAAGCTCGATCCTGATAATAATTATAACACCAACAGCCCAATCCTGATAATAATTATAACACCATCGGCTCAATCCTAATAATAATTATAACACCAACAGCCCAATCCTGATGATAATTATAACACACTCAGCCCGATCCTGATAATAATTATTAACACCATCAGCTCGATCCTAATACTTCCTTCGCGTCATCGAAATTGTCGCAGTTTGACTAGTGGCTTGTCACTTGTTACTGACAACTCTATAGCTAAGCCATTCAAAACTTATTACACAGCATGATAGTCTGAAGACTAGAGTAACGTTCCAGGACAGTTGGACTGAGAGTTTTCATGCAGAGATGAAGGCCTCGTCGTCCCTGATGTCAATGGATGCAAAAATATCGTTCCGAAATATTTCAAGGAAGGTTGAAAGTTGGTCGCGCCTCATCTCAAACGCTTTGACTTTCTCCACAGGACAAGAGCTGCTATGCTTGTCGTCTGCTAGCTCTGGATGATTTCTACTTCACCACCAACGAAACCTAGTAAGAATACACGATCTTTGCGAGGTCGGTTGATTACCGTCGGCGGAATCACCTCGATCTTGAAATGAACTTTTTTTTAGCCGTGGCATGTGCCCATTTATTTTAGCTGTGTGGTCACAGCTCATGCAGATAAGTGTACTATCACGTCCAGCGCACCCTCGTTTTCAGCATCACTGGTATACCATGGTACGGCACCTGCGCGTGCATCACTAGCACTATGTGTAGAGTCTACACAGCTCTTGCAGGTACAATCATGTACTGAGTGTCGCAGGCAGAGCGCCAAATAATTTTATGGCTGTTGCATCCATTTAGTGTGCTGACCCCTTGATGTTTCTCCAAGCGCTGCCACTTGTTCCACGAAGTCATTCTCACCCCAGCTAAGGTACAACAGTGATGAGGCTTGAGTGAATGGCCATAAGCACGAGAAATGTGCAGGCTGCAACGCCTGACTGATCTCAGCGAGTCGAAATTATCATCGCAGCTACATCAGCGAAGAGATTGCGTCAAGTTCAAAGATTCCAGCTTCCAATAACAGAAAATAGAACTTTGCCGTCACCCTATACTGATGACTATCGCCTATGTCCAATTCCTTGCCTCTGGTACGAGTGCTGGTGAGTAAATACCCCGGTTTATATCAAAAGTCAAACTGCGACAATTTCGATGACGCGGAGGAAGTTATAATTATAACACCAACAGCCCGATCCTGATAATAATTATAATACCATCAGCCCGATCCTGATAATATAACACCAACAGCCCTTATCAAGGCTAGCTTGCTCATTGATATTCTTATTTGCGTGAAAGGAAGCATATCTCTTACAACTTGGTCATAACCGTATTATATTTGCTTACTGGCTCACCTGCAATTTGCGATCAATAACACCTCGGTTGTGGTTCATGCCTGCCTGCACGCGCCCTAATTTCGATGTCACAGCCCGCAAATCAGTCACCTGTGCGCGCTGCAGAAGCATGGCATCATTTGCGGTGATGCGATGCTCCACATTCCCCATCCGTTCCTCGAGTGCGATGACATCAGCTTTGAGAGCACGCTGGTTCAAATACTGCCTGTTGTGCCTGGCTACTCCTTCCACGACGTCCAAACGGTTCTTAAGGCTTTGGACGGATTGGCTGTCTGCCTTGCGCGGGATCAAGCCTTCATGGGTGTTGACCTTGCTTTCGAGATTGTTCAATGCCACCTGGGTCAGACACAGGCAACAGCAATACGCTATAAGATAGGTCATGAGTGGAGTATCCCCATTAACACTGTACTTGTTTGGAAGGGGGCTGACGTAGCCCTTTCACAGCACCTTCGTTTCATGTGCAGTGAAGCAACTGTCATGTACAGGGCAATGTATACTGTGAAAGTTACCAAATATGTCCAATATTGACAGCAAACAGCCTGGGCAGCACTCATGTCCAAAGTTTACCCATGGGATTCAAACATGGGAAGATATATGCCAACTCTGCATTATTACGCAAACGTATGCAACCATGATCGAGACCTTTCAATACTGACACCACAGTTCTTCCAGGGTAGCTATGATATGATGGGATATATGCAGCAAACTGCATTACTCCAAGACCTGCATATCCGGGTAAAAAAATATAAAAAAATAAAAGGAAATTATCATGTCCGTTCCCGAAGGGAACTCACGACGGCCGTTAACACCCGGTAAACTCCGGGTAAGCCAGCAGTAAAACTAAAATGTTTTGTACTGCAGTAGCCTTGTTTATATTTTGACTCGTTGATCTACCTCTAACATGGCTCTTCACGTCCTTACCTGTAATTTGCGATCAATGACACCTCGGTTGTGACTCATACCAGCCTGTACAAGCCCCAATTCCAATCTCATGGCCTGCAAATCGGCAGCTAGCGCACGCTGCCTAACCATAGCACCATTAGCACTGCTGCGACGCTCCACAGTTACCATCCGTTGCCCAAGAGCTACGACCGAGGCAGCAGAAGCACGCTCATCTAAATTTTGTGCATTACGTCGCGCTGTTCCCTCCACGGTGGTCACGCGTTCTGCGAGGCTGTCAGCATTGCGAGTGATCAACTCTTCATGGGTGGTGACTGTACTTTCCAGATTGCTCAATGCCACCTGCATCAAACACAGGTAACAGAGATGTATAGTGTCTCAATGTCATTACTAGTATTCTTTGATTCCTTGGTGGCAAGATGCCATTAAAGGGGATTGATACATGTAATAGAACTGATACTAGCCAGAAACAGCTAGTTTAAATTTAACCTGGGGAGGCAATGAACATTGGATGATGAAAAACATAAGGGAAAATAGCCAGGATGATCAAGATACTTCGAGTGGTTCAGTACATGGTCAAGATTTCAGAATCAAGGACGGTGTGCTGAGTGGAAGCAGGTACTGCTCAAAAGAAGACTGGATGCATTGTGTCGGAATCCATCTCTACGACGTTGGGTTCTTATGTCGGAATGTAGCGAGTTGTAGAGGGTGAAGCACTGTTGATGGGGGGGGGGGGGATCTCAGTGCCTGTTTGTGTGTACGAGTCCGATTTAATAGTCCTCTGTCAATCGTATACAGTGAACCTTGCAAATATCAACCCTCTGAAGTGCATAAGCAGAGTGCTGGCAATCATGAGTTATCCGTCAAGATGAATGTAGGCAGTCAAAGGACCACTATTTCTGAACATTGCGTGGTACCGGAGGTTGTTATTCAAGAGGTTTAACTCTCGTTCATCCTTTAAATAAATGAGGGTACCTCAACCCGATCCTGCAAAATACGGTCCCCTTTGCTGCACATCACTTTAAAAAAAATTAAGATAAACTGAACCCACCAAAGGGTGAAAACAGTAAACCGTGTTTTGAAAATTCGGGTTGAGGTGCCATAGTAGTGTAATGTAAGTGGCTGCAATGGAGCCTGCGGAGTGCTTAGAAAAGAATATTCTTGAATTGGTCACAATAAAACTGTACATTTAATCATCCTGAACTCCAGCCTCTTTGGAACCGTGACGTCTCTCGAAGCCCGTAGGAAAGTCGTGTGTACAATGTATATGTGTGTATGTGTGTGTATATGTGTGTGTATATGTATATGTATAATAAATCATGTGTGTATGGTCTGTACATGTGTATGTGTGTGTACATGTGTATGTGTATACTTGTATGTGGATGTGGAGATCTCACCGTGCTGGCCTCTAACCCAGACTTCAGGCCCCTGATATCCGTCATCATCACCGCAACGTCACTGCTATCAGACTTTCGGTCCAGTTGAAGCCGGTTCTGAACTGTGTCCGACTCGACTATTTCCAAGCGGCGACGCAAACGTTCAATGTCCTGGACCTCTACTGTGCAGTTGCACATGGGAGTGGGTGTAGGAGCAGTAGTGTTGGAAATGGCTTGCTGTCTCAATTGTCGCAGTTCCTCCTGGAAGGCTGTCTGCGTTTGCACTGGGCATAGCATTAAAGCAGTAGAAAATGGAAAATAAATCTCTCAAGAAACTGCCAAATCATTGTAGTAAGCACAATGGGCTCTCCTGCTTGTAGAAAACAAATAGCAAATTGGACTAATCTGCTATCCATTTTCAATCGCCGTCGCTTGTTCTGACCCGATTGGTCTGTACCATTGTGTCGAGTCCTAATTCCGCCAGCTTATCTAATTTGTTCCCTGAAATTAGTTAATGAACAAGAGTAGCAACACCAGACAATATTCTCGTTGATAATGCATTTCGAAATAGTGGTAGCGACCTCGGCGGTAATTGTATGAGGAACTTGTTTCCTCCCAGTCTGGAGCTCGTGTTTTCCTGCCGACTGACTGGACACTTGACTAGGGTTAAGTCAGTGGGCGAGAACAGCACAAGCTACAAGGTAGGAACAAACCCGTCTACATTGTACCGTTGAGACACCGAATTCAAATAAATCAATAGCAAAAAATACCAAACCACTTCCTTATAATGCATCACCAGTACATGGGTGATGAACAGTCGCCTTTTACCCTGAACATGTGATGCATGCATAGATGGTCATGTCTAACCTGTGTCCTCCTTCAGCCTTCTGTTCTCCTCCCTCAGCTGGCCTGCTTCACTACGGAGTCGTGCCATCTCCGATACAAGACCGTTGACGGTTGCCTGCAAAGCGCGGAAGCTCCTGATGGGTGTGTTGTGATCTGTAGATCACAGAACATGTGTGAAAGTGAACAGAACACACATAACTATGTGAATGCAGTCATACGGATTTAAACAATGGTACATTTACACACACACGCACACACACACACACACACACACACACACACACACACACACACACACACACCATTGGACCAGTGGACGCCCATCGCCGGAGGCGATGATAGCGATGCTACGGCAGAAGCCGTAGCAGCTTGTGCTGGGATTGCACCATTCAACAGCTTGCAACGCTGAAGAATTGACCGCCACTATTCAGCCTGGTCTACACCACCGTGAATCCCTACTTTTCCCGCACGCACATCACACCACATACTCCGGCATGCACTGCCTGTTGGTAACCACCCAGGAGAATGAAAGAAAAGTCAGGAGAAGTCTGAGAAAGAGAAGAAAGACTTGTGTGACCACACACACATACACACATGCATGCATACACACAGACACAGACACACACATACACACGTACACATACACACACATAAACAACAACACACACACACACGGACACACACATACACACACACACATACACACCCAAACATACACGTGTAGCGTTGGCACGCTGGTGACTTCACAGCGTATAGTGTTTAGTGTATAGCATATAGCGTACATTTCGCATATCCCCGTACGTTAGCGTATCCCCGTACATTAGCGTACTGAGTCTGCCTGTGTATAAAAGCTGCGGCTCACGATTCTTTTTATATAGCCAGTAATTTCATTGCCAGTTAACCCTTTACCGGCATGTACATTTGGGATGAAATTCATGACATTGAGAAGGATGCCAATAACTCACAACGAGGGCATGTTTTGTATGTGCAAGTTATGTTTTCTTGGAAGTCTGGTACTACTTCTTGGCCATGGAAAAAAATGTTTTCACATACAACACATACGCTGCTAAATTGGCACCTATACGTCTAAACACGGAAATTGTACATGGTGCAAATCGTCAGATTCCGACATTGACATCATACTGCCAAAACAAGTCGACTTCGGAGCGGAAACGAATGCCATAGCCATCACAGACTTCAGTGGCCGTGCCTCGCTCGCAATTGAGATCAGCATCGCCCCAGAATCGCTATCCGTGCGCAAGTCGCGCTGCGCTGCCGTCACTCAGGTACGTAGAAAGTCGATGGCCTAAAATTTCGTCTTTGGGAGACTGTCGACACGGGGATCACTCTCCATGGCTTCCCCACCATAAGCACGATCAGATTCTTCCAGGTACATCACGACGATATCGTCTTCAGCGGCTGGAGCTCCCGATATTTGCGTGACAATTTAATTGGCGTGTGCTCCGCTCCGCAATTTGAAATTCGCTTGCATCGGCGGCTGGAACGAAGTATTTATCTATCTATTGTCGATCCCAGAGCGAAGGTCTGCTAGTTCCTCATCGGAGAAGTCATCTGAGGACGAAAGGAACTCACTGCGCAAGAGGAAATGCATCTGACGACGTTTTGACGGAGGCAGACGGCATTGTCGGCGCGCGTGTATTTCCGTAAGTTTTCGATCGCGCAGTTCTCAATGAAATCAAATGGGACACGCGTAGATCTCTTCAGCTACATATAGGATCGTACCTAGGCTGTGTGAGGGCCACGGGAAATCCCCATGGGCTGATCCTTCCTGTCATACCAGGCACGGTTTTAGTATCATGTCCAATGCGTCGTTCACGACGCATTGAAGTATGGGGCTGCCGGTAAAGGTTTAATTTCATTGTCAGTTAAAGTTACATTTCAGTTCAGTTCAATGTTTAATATATACCAGTGTGTTTACTGAGACCCTTGTGCATTTTTGCCTCCGAGAGGCTGCAGCCCGCTACACACGTACACACACCCAAACATACACATACACACACACACTGCACTGTACTGTACTTTCTCACTGCCATGACTGGTCATGTGGGTCTACCCAGGAGAGAAGACGGAGACTCAAAAGGAATCTTGGACAGATGACTAAATTGGCCATTGAACCGCCTAACAGCTGACACCCCCTGAAATCTCCAAACTCTGGGTGGACTTAGAAATAGTCCCAGTTACGAGCTCACCAAACCTTAGTAAGTAGATCAGGACAAAGTGCAGGGAAAGGATTGACGGCGTCAGGTTATCCGTCCCCGGATCCAACTGCGGGTACCCCTGTCCCTGGTGGGGAGTGATGCTAGCTACTAGTGTGGGTGGCTAAATCTTTTGATATAAGCTTCACTGGCACCATTTAGTACACAAGAGTTAATCTAGCCAGAAACAGTCCATGGCTAATAGTTATGTATACTTCAAATATAACCTAAAGTAAAACCTGATTTAAGCGACCATCCCACGGTGCAAGCAAAAGCGGTCGTTAAAGCCGGGTGGTCTTTGGAACCAGGTCCCGCGGTGTCTGTGTGGAGCTGTCGGTGCATGGGGAAATGGTCGTTAAGGGCAGGTTATTGCTAAACCCAGAGGTCGCTCACACCAGGTTTTACTGTACTCCAAAGTAGTGATAACACATACATCGTGTTGCACTGGATCCATCCAACACAGATTTGATAATAATTATTGATATGTACCATTTTTGCGACAATTCAGCACGGATCTTGTACTTCTGTAGAACAGATCAATTTTAGCAACGTAAAAACCCTTGCGAATTTAGCGATCGTCTCATTTTCGCTAAAGTTTCAAGTCGCTAATCCGTTGAGACATTAGTACGAGGTGATTCGTCATTATTTAACACGAAAGTAAAAAAGCCTTCCGTAGGGTTTGAGGTGCGAATCTTTCCATTTCTTCCTCCAAAAATGTAATACTGATGTCCTTATATTGCAATGGTGGGTTGTTCATGCATATAATCCTTGGTGTTGGGAAGCAGGGGGCAGTTGAAAAATGGCAATTTTTCTGCATATTATTTGTTGTGGTCATTTCTTAACATCATGGTAAAATAGGCCTTAGCAGCACAATTTCAAGTCAGTTTTCAATAGAAAGAGACCCTACGTATCCAGGATGGTCCAGCAAGACTGGATCAAGATCATGTTGATCCAAATACAAGCCATTCAAGCTTGCATAGCAGTAGGTGTATCACCCTGATTTTATATGCAATTGTGATCAACATCTGTTAGTAAATTCAGTAATTGCCAATGTTTGGCCATTACCAGGGCCAACACACCCCATTCCTCCTTCCCAGGCGTCGTTTTCAGTATGTATCTATCATATGCTTCCTTTTCAGCTAAATATATTGTCACTGGAGGTTGAAACCAGCGGCTATGACTCTCTTATACTCTATTTTACCGTAAACATCGCGCACATGCAGACTGAAAGCTCTTGCAATGTCACTTCCTGAAGGAATATCAGTCTCAATTTTGGAGGTGAACTTGACAGAACATTGACAATGGCAATGGCATAAAGAAATTTGAAGTGACTTTTTGCAGGTGCTGGCAATGAGATATTTTACCGATTTGTTAAGAAATGACACAATGTTAAAAAATTACGAATCACCTCGTAGTACACTGGCGATCGGTGAGTAAAATCGCTGCAAATCGCTAAATTAAACGTTGCTAACCAGTTGACAGGTTGAAAACGCTAAAAGCATCAGTCGCTGAAATTAACCGTTCTACAGTATAGGAATTTCACCTCGTTCATTTTTGCTAAATGGTCAGCCCATAGCAAACCTTAGCAGGTAGTTTAATATGGTAGTTGTCAAGGGTAGGATTTGTGATTAACAGCATACATGTAGATGCAAGCGCTCACCTTCTTCACAAAACTTCCCTGTGTAGTCTTGGTGACAGACGCACACATGAGTCCGTGCAGCGGCGTCCAGGCGACAGCTGCCTCCATTCTGACAAGCAGAGAAGTGCTGGCAACTCCCTGATTCACCGGCTATAAATATATGGATGCACAGAGCGATAGCACAGTATGCCCACCTACTGAATAATGTAATGTCGTCAAACTCTGAGTATTAACCTACAAGCAACATTAAAGCTCTTCCCACTAGAACATACAGTGTACGACAATGAACTCAGGAAAGGTGAAATCGTAAACTGCCTAATATTCGCGACGGATTAATTTTCGCTATTTTCGCGAGACGAGCGTAACGCGAATATTAACCATCGTGAAATCTAACTTCAACAGTGGGTGGATGTAAGTGACCCAGTGTTTCGCGAACTTTTGCCATCGCAAACTCGCTGGTTCTAAGAACTCGCGAAAATTTAGTGACGCGAATATTGGGCGGTTCACAGTACATGGAAAAGGCACAAAAACAAATGGTATACGTTGGCACTTATTTTCGCCAAAGATTGTGATCATTTCATGAACTAAATCTTTTTGTGTGGTGCTGAAGGAGGGAGTCTGATGTAAAGAAAAAAAAGCGGCGTGTTATTATCAGGGTGGATTATCTGAGCACCACTTGGAGCAGCCTCCGTTATGGCCCACACCATTAGTTAACTCTGCACTCTCCTGCTTTTTCCATTTTCAATTCATTGCTAGAGTTGGGTTTGAGCTACAACTTCTCATCTGCACAGCTAGTAGCTATTGACGCGATATTTCAAAATGTTGCGCATGACGCCCAATACCCCAGTATCCACACTCTTAGCTAACAAAGTTACATAAATCGCTGGCTGAAAAACACAAGGGTCCTTTCTCCTGAATCTTACTGGACTGAGACGAGAATGCAAACAGGGTCTAGGAGAACTCAATGCATCTGGATAGATGTGCCGGGATCAGCTAAAACATGTCATTGGGTTTTGTTTTTTTTAAGTTGAGAAATAACCGAATGAAAAAATGTTTTGTCTAGCACTTTTATGCTGCGCTTAATTCATGAACCGGTGGCGATCATCTTCTCAAATCTTGTTCCGACACTGGTTTGGCGGTCTAGTTCAAGTAGCTGGCGCGCAAAGACTGACAATGTTCGTATCTAGTGACACAGGAGCAGCTCGCAGGGCACAGACGATCGCTGTGCAGGGCGCAGGTTTGGTCAGGTGTCAGCAAGTCCGTGGCGGCAGGTCTGCAGAGCGACCCTGACAATTTTTTGGGGATATCGGTGATGTTGGCTTTAGACAACGAAGCTGAATGGCGCCCGTCATCCCCAGTTGCGAAGAGGCACAAGTTGTAAGCGAGTACATTAGGCGATGTGAGCCGCGCCAAGCTAAAAAGTGGCGTCGTGTTTTGCCAACAAATCGAGAAAATCAACAAAACGTCACAGTTGGCAAAATTCTACTCGAGCGCGATCGCGATAATAATTCACTTTCAAGTAATTAAATATTTAGTTTGCCAGCAGATGAAGAGAGAAGCCGGCGCCGTTTTATGTTTGAGCAACACTTCTTCAGTTTTCCCTCTTTCATCGTTGTGGGGATTCCTCAGCGCTGCCAGAGATCGTAATGGAGCTTCTAGAGAATGTGGAGGTGAGCAGAATGACATTCTGTATCCGTGTGCCCCCAAACCTACTTGACAAGGAAGAGTCGCTCATTCATAGTGGCTGTGTTTCTTATCGTGGCCACGACTAGAGCGGCGAATAGCTATGGGGAGACGTCTACGAGCCTTCTGACTATCATTCTGACAAGCGGCCTGGTGAGTTGGCTCTTCCTGCCATGTTTCACTTTGTTTTGGCTACCTTCAATTTAGTGTTCATGACGTGGCGTACTGGATTTCAAAATTTCCTCGATTCAAGGAAATAGTGCCACACGACGAAGCGATGCATTGACTCTACCTGCTAGCATATTGTCCCGTGGTGCCTTCTACCAGTATCCTTGGCAAGGAAGGAGAATGACATGGACTAGGACGGACAAAGAGCCAGTGCCGCTTGTTAGCGATGTGCAGTCTACTGGACCGATATGTAGGTGCGAGGGCAGTACACCAATGGAGCTAGATCTCTGGCACAGCACTACGAGCTACATGAAAGGACTAATTCATCCTGACATACAATGCAGGTGATTGGAGAGAGTATGATGGACTGTCTTGGTAAGATGCGACGTTCCCCAACCCAGCGAAAAATATAGTCACAACATCATGATGAAGGATATGAAAATTCGTATTGCATGATAAAATGACATGAGTCATGATGAAAATATGATGTATGTACATGTATGTGTATGTATGTATTTTATTATTTTACTTGGTAAGATGCGACGTTCCCCAACCCAGCGAAAAATATAGTCACAACATCATGATGAAGGATATGAAAATTCGTATTGCATGATAAAATGACATGAGTCATGATGAAAATATGATGTATGTATGTGTATGTATGAATATTATGATGATGATTAAATATCTGTTATTTCTTCTTTCTTGGATCTTCTGATTTGAACACAAGTGCTCATTCTTCTTGTATTGCTTGCACACCTGCTAAGCTTTGTCTCCACTTGGTGTCCCATGTTTTCTTGGAGTTTGGGAAGGTCTTGGAATAGTGTCATTGATACCAGCCATTCTGTGACATGTGCACACTGTATGCTTATTTATGGCACATATACATTTCAGATGGGCACCAAAATTTCCATGATGGAAGTTGGATATATAGACATCACTTTGGCATGAAAAAAGAAATTTCCAAAAATTATGCCTAAGCCACCTTTTAGCTTGGCTCGGCTCATGTACTGCCTTACTACATTACGTGCCGTTCAGCTCTCATGAGTCGCCTCACGCAGTCTCGGAAGCGCAGGTGACGATCAAAAGTATCACTGCCAGAATGTAAAGAGTGGGGAAATGCAACGCCGCCCAGAGCATCGTGGTGCTTTCCAGGAAGGACTTGCTCCATGACTTGGAACTGATGTTGTTGACATGCTCAAGTCCCTGTCATCATCTTTAGTTCCTTTGTATTGCTCCTCCACAAAAGCCACTAATGTGACTAAGTGTTTCTGTGTGTTAGACTGTGGGGAAATTGTCATTTTCTATTTCAAGGTGTTTGGGGCACTTCTAGACTACTTTGGTGCCCTGTACCAACTTCAAGAGGTCAAGTAAGGTTCCAAAAACTGTTTTCTGGAGGAAAACAAAATTTTGAAAATGTTCACTCTAAGACATGTTTTAGCTGGTTGTGGCCCATAATTATAGTGCACTGGTATGCTACTTTTGCCAATCAAACACGTCACAAGACTTACCCAAACATGTTTTGATGAGCCCAGCATCTTCCTCCGTCGCTCCCAGGAGCAGTTGGGTGATGTACAAATCGTTGCTGACAATCGCCTCCTGCTTGATCTGTTTCTGGCCCATTTTTGACGAGTAGCCGATCGCTTTCTGCTCGCTGACACCGGCTGCGACGAGTGTTTTCACCATACACGTTGCTGCACGGCCAGAAACAAAATACCAGGCAAACTATAGGTGAAAGACACAATGAATTTAAAACAAGCGCAGTGAAAGGTAGAGAAACCCAACTCGCCATGGTTGCCATCACCAAAGTTGTCACAGCGCACCCATCAATTCCGCTCGGTTTGCTGTGAAATGTCGCTTTCCTTGCATCGTACTTCCTCCGTTAACAAAAACGTCGTGATGGATTTTGATGGATATGAAAACGCTTAGAACAGGTCAAGAACAGTTTGTATCGACTGCAAATCACTGGACGAAGGTGATTCAGCCTATGTACAGCGTCTTTACAAGAGAAACTGTTGGCGGAATGAGCAGAGAGTTCAGTTTGCGTCGCTTTCGCTCGATTCATTTTTGACCTGCGTCGCTGTCGTCATCTGCTGCACGCGAGTCGTCATCTACTGTACGCAAGACGTCATCTCTCTGGAGTCGTTGTTCAGCTCGTTTCAGCCTTGCCTCGGCTTCTTTGATCACACTCCGCTGACCTTGATGTCTCCGTCGTTCAGGTAAGTTGGCTTTCAAGCTGCGTGATCCGCCGCGATGCCGATTACTCGTTCCACCCGGGAGTCGTGAAAAATACGACCCCCTGGTTTCATCTTCGCTCTCCAGAACTCCGCGAAACGAGGAGTAAAGGCACAGCCAAACTGATTCCATTTTCTCTAATGGATACCAGCACTGAACGCAGCGGCTAGCAAGTCCAGTCGACTTTCTTTAGCCACAAGACTCGCATCGGACTGCAGACTTCTGTAAGCTTGCATGGTCATCAGCATTCGAATCTGGACATTTGCGCAGGTTGAACAAGAACTTGAGTTCAGAATTATTTTCATTGAGCCGTGCGATCGGAGCAGCTCCTTGTTCACTCGCTCATTGTGTGGGCTCGCTGCTCCGTTTTATCGCTCTCTCTAGTCTATCACTCTCCAAGTTACTCAGCGCTAAAGTGGTAGAGAGGCCAAGCAGCGCAATATCCCCTCGGAAAAGTGGTATTTCAGTTTCGCTCGCCATGACTGTTATCACTTATGTTTCCACAGCGCAACCATCGATTCCGCTCGGCTTGTTGTGAAAGGTCGCTTTCCTTGCATCGTACCTCTGTCATGGCATGCCAGGGAAGGCCAAGAACGTGATTGCGACTCATTTCACGGCAGTTTGTGCCAAATCAGCCCCTCAAAATTCCATCACGAAGTTTTTGTTAACGGAGGAAGTATCTCTTTCGTGGCGGAGGAAGTGATCACGACTCATTTTACGGCAGTTTTGGCGCGAACCAATCCCTCCAAAGTCCATCACAAAATTTTGTTTGTTGTCGTCGCAAAGGTTTTTTTAGCGTACCTGAAATGAACATTATTCGGGGTTTTTAGGGGAGGGGGGGGGGTGCAAGCCAAAATCACAAGTCGACCGACACTGTACATATGTCATGTACATGCATGCGATTTTTTTGGCGTCCAGCACAGCAGGCTCTGTTTGATTCAGAGGGAGGGAGGGGAATCAAGTACGAAATGAGCGATGTTCGTTTCAGGGACGACGGAAACGTTTGCGACGACCCCTTTACGGACGAAGTACATTTCTTACAAAAACTTCAACTTTGGTGTAACAAATCTACAGCCGACACACCATCAAACAAACTGCTATCTTCTCCCAACACAAAGGCAAATCTTGCAACACCAAGTCCGTACAGAACACAAAGAAGAACAGATCGGAAGCTCTCATTCAGAGAATGCAAACATGCAGTTCCACTGTGGTCCATTGAAGACATATTAGTTGCTACGAAGATTATGAGATTACAACACCACTGGACTATGTTTTAAGGAGTGGCACCATCATGCAGCATTGCACGACTTTTGGGTTACTAGTCAATGTTAAGCTGCCTCAAGCGAATCCACTGACCCTCCACCCTGGTGTCGTTCACAAAACTCTTCTGTGTGTAAAATCAATGTCTGCGATGTCTGTGATGTTACTTCATAATTATGAAAATCCTCTATTGATCATAATTATGATCACAGATCAGATTGTAGGTAACGAAGAGCCACGTGTGTGGAGCCTGAATTTGCCTGCCGTACTGTGCTGTTCATGAAGGCACAGACCCTGTCCTAGAACAGGAAATATATGCACTTACACTCCAGAGCTGGTTGTCCAGTTGGCGAAGCTACAGTGATAGTAGATGCCGTACTACACATCACTAGTAAGAAGAGAAGAAAGCCCAGGACAGCTGTCGTGCAACTTTGGGCATGATACCCATGGCCTTCAGTGGCCCTCATTTTGCAATCTCCGGCGTATTGCGTTCTCTTCGCATACAAGAAGAACATAATCATAATACAATGAACATATACACATTCAATATAGAAGATTATAAGTCATAATGGTCGCGTTGCAGCCGTGGTTATCAGATTTAGAACGAATGTACCAGGCCCAACAACGAATCAAGTACTTCCCAGTGTGTAAAGTTACTCAGCTCTGTATCCTTGTTTGTTGTGCTTCTCTGTTTTCCTGCCAGACCAGAGGTTCATTTTTGTACACGCCCGTGCGATATGCATTACAGACGCATTTAGCACAAATACCCAAGATATCCTGTGGTGTTCGCAGTGCTCAGATTTCTGGCGTAGGGCATAGCGTAGTGTACACCGCACAACGTATTTGTTGGGAAACAAGGCCGCAATGTTGCAGAAACTCTTAGCTTTATGCTCAATCATTAGTGGACGTAGGGATCATTTTGCAATAGAGTTGCGACAATAGAACGTTGGTTCAATGTTGCGCTGTGTAAATGAAATAGTACCGCAATTGTCTACAGTCATGAAGGTTGTACATCCAAGTAGCAAAGTCATGATAATACCGTGTACATGTTCACGTAGAATACTCAGCCGGGTTCGACATCTAATCTAGTAAAGAACCATTCTGACAGCCTGCGCTGTTGACTAATGAGTTCGTTTTCGGAGACATTGAGAAATGTGTTTTTTTTTATTATAAGTCAATACCCTTTTGATCACAGCATTACGTCGATACGAAGCTACAAGACGACGCTCAGCTCACTCTGCACGTTCTCCTGCGGAACGTACGTGCAACAGCAGTTAGATACTTCAATTCTAGTTTTGTCTGAACATGCAGAGCACGGCAGAAGGAAGACTTCAGGACGAATGAAAGACTAACATCCACTCACCGGCTTTCAAACAGATAGGTGGTGAATCAGGATCATTGGGTGTTCGAAATAGCGTGATCCGCAGGTTTGCAGTTGAGATCGGTCAGTAACCGATTGTAAGGACTTGTATCCTGGATAAGCTGCGCACAAAACTTGGTGTACGAAGTAGGTACGCATAGGGGCAAGTTACCAAGTATGCTTTTCTGCAGAGGGAGAGCGCTGTTGCGCAAATCGTTGCCGTGGTCCGACTCTGAGAGGCACCTCCTCTCCATCTGTCCAGTGCAGTAGTGTCCCCCAGGCAGGCATCGCAGTAGCGTTTCACTGAGTCATCAGGCCAGGGGACTGACCCCGCTGGCAAGATGTCACCGGTGTGTGTGTCATAATCCTACTTTCCTCTATGAAGCCCTTACATTGTACTAAAGTCCGAACACACTGGTCATGTTTTGACAAGTCATCACACGTGACATTCGCCAGTACAAGTACATGGGGCGGCGGAGAATCTACTAGTCTGCCGTACAAATCGGTATCACATACATGTAGATACATACAGGCCGCGTCTTCCCTGAAGTCTGAACAGACTTGGCAGGAGCAGGGTTTACTCCTCTGTCACAATGTCAAGCCAAGCCAGCTTGGAGATCGAGAGCGCTCGCCACTGAGATATCTTCTGCCTTTGGTCGTGCTGCATTGTACATTGTATCTACGACTGACTACAGTAGTATCCTGCAGAGTCAGATACGCAGCTAAAGCAACAGTTAGTTGCTACATGCACTGTAGGCTGTACAGAATGATACAGTCGGTACACATGCTAGACCTACACTAAGGCTACAGGGAGTGAACTACATGTACATGATTGTACATGACTTTACATTACGTTGTCAGTGAGTAAGTAAACCTGTATGAACAGCAGTTTCCGATCAACTAGCAGTACACATGTACATGTACATACATGTACAATGTACATGTAGATACAATTTCAGAACGTTTCCCTATTTTTTTGTTGTTGTTTTTTTCGGGGGTAACGGCCTCTTTTACGGGCAAGATAAAGTCATGAAGACGTGAAAAAATAGAGATACCATGAATGGTAAAATAGAATTTATTCTAGTACAATACATTGGAAAACTCCAAAAATTCCACGTGAAACGGACGAAACTCAGTTCTTCATTTACTTCATGTACAATTTTGAATCTCACTAGCATGTGTGTTGTCAGCAAATACATGTACATTGTAGATGCTGCGAGTTGAATATGGGAGCGCTACGGCCGACGTCCTTCTAAAATGTATTACAATGAAAAAAGGCATTTCTCAACTTTACACACACACACACACTATGCGTGCTCATCTCCGTGCAGCGTTCAAGCCAACGAGTCGTGATAATCATAACTCTTGACACCATCTTTGAAGCCTGTCATTGCATTTCGGAGATCATCTCGCATTCCACGTGTGTGTATCGCAGCTCTTCGCCAAGGCAACAACAACATTTGCAATATTCGTCCTAGATCCTATTCGAGAAACCCAAGTCCTGGCTCGTAAAATGGAAACCTTCCACTCATCTCTGACTGGACGGTCGATGGTAGTATCTTGTCGGGTGTCAAGAACTGCTACATGTGCATTCCTGGTGCGTTCCGTGTTTCCTGCTTGCTGAGGACCTTGCAGGAACCATCTCAGTGCCTGGCACGCATGGTATCGGCCAGTGTGTAAATGAGGATTGCTCAACTACTTTGAAGTACAAGGGCACATTATGGCTGGCCAATCAAGCCAATCAGAAAGCCGCAGGCTTCACCGCTAAAATACAAATCTGAGCGTCCTTGGCCTTGACACCGCGCATACCTCCTGTATATCTGCGCACCGCACATGCCTTCTGGCCTAATTCAAAAATAATTGGGTTGGTGTCACATTGAAGCCGCCAACACTGGATACTTTCGTGACGCTCGCTACCATGCATTAATATGTTTTGATATACATGTACATGTATTTAGCTGCATCCATGTTACCCTCACTCCGAGTAGTGAGTACCCAGTTGACTAACTAAGGTTAGCCCCCTTGTCGGGCATTGGTTGTGAGACTTACCACCTCACCCTCGCCGTTAGGCGCTGCATCTGCCACCCTGATAGCACAGGCATGGCGGTGGCCTGGCACATGCGAAACTTCCTATTTAAAGCTGGTTGTGTTTCTCAACGCAATTGTATAGCCGGTGGTAACGTGGACGTGTAAACTTTACTCTTTACTATACATGTATTTTCACTGCTTGGCTTGGTGTTTATCTATCCCTAGGTCCCGTACGTGTAGGTGTAGGTGTAGGTGTAGGTGTACGTGTACGTGTACGTGAACGTGTAGGTGTACGTGTAGGTGTACGTGTATGTGTACGTGTAGGTGTACGTGTAGGTGTACGTGTACGTGTAAGTGTACGTGTACGTGTAGGTGTACGTGAAGGTGTAGGTGTACGTGAAGGTGTAGGTGTAGGTGTACGTGTAGGTGTACGTGAAGGTGTAGGTGTACGTGTAGGTGTAGGTGTAGGTGTACGTGTAGGTGTACGTGTAGGTGGCTAATCAAACACTAGTGTTTAAGCATCGGTAACGGTTCTAAAGACTTTGAAGTAGAAGTAGAAGTAGAAGTTGGTTGACTACAGTGCAACCTCACAATAGGGCAAGGCACATTGTTTTCTCTGCATACATGTAATACACGTGTCTCCTGACGCCATGGACACCGAATTGAATAACGGAGGGCAGATGACCCCGTACCAATTTTATAATGCATTCCCCATTGAGCAACAATTGGCTTTGGTGCACCTTTTCTTGACTGCACGACAGCGTGTAGATCAGTCCGTTGACTATCCAACATAAATAATGAATTCGACGCCCCTGATCAGCACTAGACGGGTGGTTGACCTTGTTGACTGTCGTAAACTGATTTTCCATGCTCCACGCGGGTGACGTAGCGCCGAGCGCACGAATAGCCACAAAAATGTAGTCTTTTTTCTCCAGCTACATGTAGATCTACATCGACATACTGGTATACAATCACGTTCTATACAGCACATTTTATACAGAGCACGTATATTTCACAACAGAACAACAACGACAATCAAGGCTTGTTCTGCTGCTACTTTAAGTTTCATGCTCACGCTATCATCAGGCGACATGTTGCCTGGTGATTGCGTGAGCATGAAACTTAAAGTAGCAGCAAACAAGCCTTGATTGTCCTTGTTGTTCTATTGTGTATTACGCTCTGCCTTTGTGGTGTTGAGCACTGTCAGCACTCTGGGTACATCATTCGGTGCACGTATATTATAACGATAACACCAACAATGATTTTACGCTATAAATACATGTAACGATGTTAATTTTCTGCCAAACCAAATCACTTCATTGATTGTTGTTTACAATACCTCACCTCTACATGTATACGAATAATTGCTATGCCAATAATTATTACCCCTATAGTGATACCGAAGGATGTACCCAGAGTGCTGACAGTGCTCAACACCACAAAGGCAGAGCGTAATACACACTGTATGTTGCCTGATGATAGCGTGGGCATGAAACTTAGAGTAGCAACAAACAAGCCTTGATTGTCCTTGTTGTTCTGTTGTGTATTACCCCTATAGTGAGATAAAATGGGCTGACAAATCGACGTTTTCCGTCAATTTTTATAACGATATCTAGTAGGAAATGTGATTGTAGAGTCCACTATCCGGGGAGTGCAAGCTTCACTTGATAATCGCTGGGACAGGCGAAAATTCAATGGGGGTATTGGGGGCACCAGTGCGCACCTTGCTGAGTAGTGTGTATAATATCTCTATATACGTACGTTTTTTAGATGCTATGAAGAGTGTAAGAATTGAACAAAATTCGTGTAGTATGAAGTGCAATGCACATGCACATGTACATGTACATGTATGCGTATCAAATAAACAAGTTACCCTTATAACAAAGATCACCTTTACAACAACATTACTTGGTCTGACGCAAAATTAATATCGTTATAAGGGTAGGTAGACTGTACAAGTACATATCCATGGTTTTCCCTGTGCCTGATGAGTTTCTGTCATTGATGGTGCTTCAAAATCAAGCCAAAGCTGGGTCACCTTTGTCCATCAGCTCTCTGATGGAGGGTACTGGCAAGCAGCACGACAATATTGTTAGCTAGTGGAGGCCAGGAGAGAAACACTGTACAGAGTTAACCCAAAGGCACTGTCATTCGCTGACACTTGAGTTAGTACATTTTCAGCTTTCAGCTTGCCCATGCTGCACAATCCATTTAAAAAATACATAAAATGGATTATGCAGCATTTTAGGCAAGCTGAAAGGTGGCCAATTGATGCGGAGTGTTTGGCCGTGTCTCTAATTCAGACAGGCGTGCCATATCGTCACGCTACCCCTCGAGAACAAGAGCGCTATTGTCTGACACATGGTAGATTGAAGCGCCCCTAGTCAATAGTCCCTTCTGGGATAATCGATTTACTATTATTCATCTTTAGCTTCACTAAAAGGCAAAATAAGAGTGAACAAAAGTCTTTTCTCTTATTCGGAGTTGCATGTAAGTTATAGCACTCATCAGGCGTTCCTTTTTGCGGTACGCTCTGCCCTAGCTTGGGAATAGAACGAGAATAGAGCACTATTTGCGGCGAGGACTCTAACCTTAGAATCGAGATTTAGTCTCCTTAGCTGACTTGATCTTGAACACCTTGCCCATCTTCGCCAAGGGTTCCTGGAAAAAGGAAGAGTGTGGTGGATAACTCTGCTTCACATTGCCATGTACACGACAACTACTTCATGTGTGTACATGTACATTTGTGAGTGTGTGGGCCCGCGCGTGTGTGCGTGTGTGTCTGTGTCTGTGAGATTCTTTTCAGTGTGCTTGTTGTCTCAATACCAAGAAACCCCATGTCGACTGAGGGCAACAAGAACACCAGCAACGCCATGATCAGATTATGCAACTTGGGAATATTTCGGCCTTTCATCACATAATTACATGTATATGCAGTATCTCCCGTGGTTGAAAAAGAATAGACTGCATACATTGGTTGATTTGTATTCTGTACGTTAAAGAGGCTGTTCAGTGATGAATTTTCTGTGCCCATTATGTAATGTACTTCAAAGTACAATCATGTACAAAATTTAATGTAGGCAATGAACAAAACTGCAAGGAAAAAATTGGAGGCGTATCCAATTTCGAAAGAAAAGGTTGTCAGCACCGAAGCAATCCACACAGTCAAGTAAGTCAATTTTGTAACCGAACGTTTTTTTCCTTCCCTTCTCACCAGGGGAAAGTACAGGGAATAATAGAAAAATTAATGTCAAAATACAGCAACGTACAGAGTCAGGACATGCGGCATCGGAAGTGACCACAAGGTGACTGCCCAGTGGAAAGGACGGGTCAAGAGCTGCCACATTGGAGGTAACGAAGAAGACGCGACATTCCAACAATGAGCAATCGGCTATCAAGAGTCATCTGTCAGCTAGTGATAGTTGTCGTGAGTTGTACAGAGATGATGTTTTCTCAGTTTTGGCCCGAGGCAGATCTGTATTACATTTGTCTGTTTTGGAAGCGTTATAATACTCGTAAGTTGTCCCCAGCACTATGTGTTCAGAAGGTGACTGTTTTGTCACTTCAGTTGTTTGGCGCTAATCCTCGGGAAAGTGTCAGTAATGCTTCTTCTCACTGATGTTTTCATTATGGTTTAGTCATTTCTTCACCTTCAAACTGTTTTTGACCTGTTGTGCTGAATTTTATTTTTCACGCGTATAGCGTGAGGTTTTCGATCTATGCTTTTGCTGTATTTATTTCTACATTGTATAAGTTGCTGTATTTTGACATTTTTCCATTATTCCCTGTACTTACTCGCTTTAGGAGCTGCATCTGCGCCTTGATCCTTGAAGGGTGGTGGCGTTCCTACGGATGCGGAAAGCCCGGCTTCCAGCCGAGTCTCACGCGAACCGTGAAATTATTTTACCCATGATGAGAAGGGAACGAAAACGTTCAGTTACTAAATTGGCTTACTTGACTGTATGCATTGCACCGGTGCTGACACCTATTCTTTCGAAAATGAACAAAATGTTGCTCTTTACATCGCGTGCGCCCAACAAGCACCCTGCACGAATCGCGATGGCTTGACTGCTGAGTAGCCAGCAGGGATTTTCATGGCCTTGGGATAGAGTAGGACGAAGTGGCAATGGTCATTAGCACAATACACGGTATGTACATGTATATCGCCGAACACACTGCACAATAGAATCGCGCATCCTGATATTGATGACATGCAATTATCCCGCGTACATGTACATGCCCTTGAAAAGTTGAGTTCCCAGGTCGCGAGAGGCCCCATTCATTCTTCAGACGATTGTCAAGCATCACCATGAAAACACTAGCCCACGACCAGCGATTCCTCGAGGGTTTTGTTACGACTCAAGTGGGTCAAGAGGGTACAAGGAGGCCAATTCGTGTTCTGTTGTTGACAGAAATGCTGCGTCATTCGCACAGCCACGAATGGGTGTTTCAACATTTAAAAATAACAGTATAGGGTTAAGTAGCCTTTACTGTTTACATGTAATAATACTATACATGTACATGTACAATGTAGGTTCGGTAGTGTGAACGCACGGAAATGTACATTGTACTCTTGACCTACTAAACGGGGTGATGGTCAAAACGTTTACTGATATTATTCTCGAAAAGCAGTGAAATTGTTGTTGATATTGTTGTTACTATAATTTCAAGGATTCTCCAAAGGCAAATGGATGCCTATCAAAGGGAGTCTCCTGGGGAAAGGAAGTGAAGGTGGCTGTTATGAGAGAGGGAAGAAGGGTCATGACAAGGTGAAAAATAAAACGTAATGCAAACAGGAACAGCAGAAGCTACTTGAAAAAATTTGGTATACCTTGCACAGAATACTTGTGGTGCAGATAGTGTACACGCACCAAAAAATAAAGTAAATAGGCTAGCGGATGTCAGACAGCGGATTTCCTCTGGCAGCTTTTTCCCCCAAAATATAGGGGATTGAGTGAAATTGGTAGAATCATGCAAAGCCTACGATTGGCAATTGTTGTTTTATTCATCCTTATACCCAACATGCATGAATCATACCAGACGTGTCGTTGCACTTTGGAGCCAAATCCTTTTTCCAGAAGTATTATCCACAAAAATCCAATTTGAATACGGGCAGGATGATTTCGTCCGACCATCACACGAATGTAATGAACTCGCACCTGTTGATGTTTGCTTTGACAGCATCTAAGAAGACATCCTTTAACACTTTCAGAGAGTAGTAACTTTAAACGAATCCATACATTTGCTTCACACTTGCTGGAGCGGCCCTGTTGCTGCGAGGACCTCTGTGGTGTGATAATTATAATGTACATGTATGTCTTAATGCTATCTACAGTTATACAAATGTAGCTGACATCATTGTACAGTCATGTACATGATCATCACTATTATAGGTATGTGCTTAGCATGTCCAAGAGCATGATTTTCGACTGTAGCGCATACTTGCACCATTATAGGCAACGCTAGTACCGGACGTGGTTTTCTGTTTGTGAACACCAATGACCAATCTCACGCAACGACGTGCTGGGTACTTTGTCCAAACTGTTTAGATTGTTTGCATTTGGCTGATGAGACTTCTCCTGTCAAGTCAAGGCTCATGTTTGGTGCACCGTGGAATCCCAAACCGCATCACCTGTACACAAGCGAATAATAACTTGGACATAAGCGCTCGGAAGCACTTAGACAGCCTTCCAGCGGTCATCAAATCCTGAACGTTTGGCTCGTTGCTTCTCAGTTTATTACGATGTCAGATGGAGACGTTCGTCAGAATCGTCACTACTATTAATTGATCTGCCTCTGAAAGCTGCTACAATATCTCTCACGAACTCCACCACTTCTTAGCACTATAAGACATGATCGCGTCTCCATTGGCAAAACAATATGTTTACGTCTACACTAGCATCCAGTCTAACTACATGATTGTTTCAACGCAACAAGTAACATGATTATATGGCAAATAGTAATGAAAAAGAGAAGAAAAAGGCCCAACCCTGCCCTGCCAGTTATATGGACTTACGGTGGTTGCCATGGCAAATGATTGTACATGTACATAATACGAGCACATTGTACATTGTACTTTAAGTACAATGTACATGTACAATGTAGGTGCAAAAGTTATCCATCATTTATTCGTATGCATGGCATGATTGCCCCGTGGCTCAATCGCCAATCTGCCACTACCATCGTGTGGGTATAGTCGGGAGGCTGAGTGAACATGAGTATAAGATGTTCACCACTGGACGAGCATGGCCACTTGCACGTTTATGTACACGTTCATGTGAATGTTCATGTACACGTACAATAACATGATTATGTACATTTTTGTACATGAAATTGCAAGTGAGAAAGGCTTCAACACTCAAGTTGTTTGCCGCTCGAATCTATGCACCCACGTGCATTCCAGTGCATTCTTTGTGCTCGCCATGCAAAGAGGAGCATTTCACATGATCAGTGATTGAACAATGTCGTTAGGTTAGGCAGCCATGGACAACCGCGCGGAGAACAGGCTAACGATAATATTATTGTTTCTACTTGTACGTGTACATGTACTTCGCAGCTGAGTGGATTAGTGCTTTGACTAAATACATTGTTTAATTGAGAAACACTAAGGTTGGCCTGAGCAGTCCACACGTGCCATGGAGAGCAGGAATTGTAAAGTAAATGATAAGACCCAACAGCAAATCTCCATTACTTGCCTTCTTGAAACCTACTTGAAGCCTCTTCGTAGCGCTGAAGTGGCCAAATGTCGCGAGAAATAGATTCGCTCTTAGCGTGGGCACTTCACCTTGAACCCTAGTGTTTCAGTTCTGGACTGGAATCGTTTCCGACACGTAGCGCGCTTGACACTTACATGTACTTCCGCTGTTAACATTACATTTTTAGAAGCAAGCGCTCCATGTTGGTAGTTGAAAGCGGCGTCAGAAAGTCACATCTTTGCCTGCACCAAGTGGTATTCCTGCCTGCGCTAAAGATAGAATTATGGCGATAGCATTCCTGGCACTAATGCTTTCAACAGCTTTGGGAGAGGGGTGGCTCCAAGAAGGACAATATCGAGAGGATCTTTCCGATTACTAGTACTAGTAGTACCGTTGCACTTTCTTTGTCACAATCTACATTGTACAATCATGGTCATGCAGCAGCTGATCCGGGAAAAGCCGCATTGCATTGCACTACGACCTTGGCTACAGAATAATTTCCCTACTACTGATTGATCCTTTCTTCGCTCACAAATAGTTTCGCCATTGGTGTTCACAAATTAAAGGGGAACTACACCCAAAAATCAAAACTTCATGGTCCGTAGAGTTTTGGACGCTGAGTCGAATGGTGAAGGTCCCACTTCGATCCGACCAAGCGTTCCTGAGATATCTTCGGTTTAAATTGTACTTTCGGGGGACGCGCCATGACGTCATGCGGCCGCGACACACCCCCAACACGCCCTTCTACGTCATTGAGACTTGCTTGCCTGGGCCAAGCTCAGAAGTACAGGTATTTTGGTATGTGAAAGGAATAGTTCTGACAAAGACGTCCTCACCATGAGCGATTCCGACGTATCAGACGAGCTTGAAAGCTCAGAGCCTGAGCTGAAAATGTTTGGCTTCGAGCATGAGCCGAAATTTTCAGGAAAGGATATGGCAGCGCAAGCGGTGGCTTCCATTCGGGCTGTAAATGTGGATGAAGCAGAAATTACTGCAATTGGAGAAGTCGCTCTCCATCAGCAACATCTGGCAACCGGTTGGCTGGGCTATTTCGAAATGAAGCGGCAGCCAAAGCAGCTCAGACAATCCTGACAATCCGTAAGTGTTTTCACAGTATAGTCCTACGTAATGCTCACAAATCGAATCGTTCTCTTCATATCGTAAATTGTGTGAAATTTTGTATTCGCACAGTACTCAGATCAATAGTCTCCTCACTCGTACTCCTGTACATGGAGTTTGCTGCGTAACATGGCTAGCATTATCTCCGTGCAAGTCGTGCAATGTGTATCGGTTCACTTGTGCTTTATCTCACATAAGTGGACTGCACTCAATTCGTATTGTGGCGAAATACATTCTCACCTTTTGCATTATCACTTAGTCTTTACAGAATGCTGAGACGTTCTCTTGTATTTCACGTAGCTGTGTACCAACAATTACGCTGTGCACTCTAGCAGCAGCAGCAGCACAGTAGCATATTGAGTGCGTTTTGCCCTACTGTGGTGTCTCATGACTGCATTACCGGAACAGCTCTGTCCTTCTTGATTATCATTCTAAAATGTGTGCACATATCCGCCTGCGCCCCACACACACGCGTACGCACGCACATGTGCTCACCTTGGTGGGCACATAGTATAGTAGTCACACATGCTCACGCACGCAGACACGCAATTTCACAAGCGCGTGCGCACACGAGTGCATAAGCATACAAGTGCCTGTGCACATGCTCGTGCACGCACACATGCGCGCACTCATGCACTTGGTTGCATACCCACACATCCCTCAGGATCACTAACGGCAATGCATCTACTACTTGTCATTCCATGTCCCTCCCGCAAATGGGGAGAGAATGACATAAAGGAGAACACAGAATAGATGACGTGAATATCTTTGGAATGTTATATTACATTACCGGTACACAAAAGCACACGCATGTGCGCGCACACACACTCAGTGTCACGCGCGTGCGCGCGCGCACACACACACTCACGCGCGTGCACCCACACACACAATAATAATAATGTCTGTCTCTCACGCGCGTGCGCGCAAACACACTCACGTGCGCGCACGGGCGCGCGCACGCACACACTCACACTCGTGCGCGCACACTCACGCGCGTGCGCGCGCACGCACACACACTCACGCGCTTGCACGCATACACACAATAATAATAATAATGTCTGGCTCTCATCTGCATCCATACTGAGAAAACCCAACGGGTTCCCGAATAGGTGTACACCGTTGCCGGTATGTGGACTATCTTCTCTCCTTGAACTGCGGGTCATTGCGTGATGTAGCTTATCAGCAGTACATACTGCGTGTTCATACAGGAAAAAAACATGCCAGCTAGAGGCGCTGGCGCTGCAAACAGTCCTTCCTATAACCTTGGGGCGGTGGCAGTGGTCGTAGCTCAACAGTGAGTCACTGCGACCGATGGTACAGCCGCTCTTGATCTTCTTCCTGTAAAATCAAGAACAGCAATCGCAGACAGGTTCATCGATCGCACGCAGTATAGTCTAGGGAAACAGGAGATCTACTGCCGTCCACCTCATCAGGCCGGTTTCGGAAAGCTTCACATTTCGTAGTGATGTAGTCCAAAACAATTCTACAAATGCTTTGGAAAAGAAAGAACTACATACAGTAGCTAGTGTTTTTGAAATATCGCACTCACCTCCGCTTTTCGACTGACACTTCACAGTGTGGCGTGCGAAAAAGGACGCACCACAGTTTCATCCACCAGCGTCCGCATCGGATGAGTGCATAATATTCCTCCTGAAAATCCTCCTCTGCCAAATGGCTGGAACACACGCGAAGGATTTACATTGTAGTCCCTAAATTGTCAAGCAAATAATTATGTCGCTTGATAGCTGCTATGGTGCACTGCTCGGCCTGTGCCAAGCACAATCCTTCAGAAATTGGTGCAGGTTCATCCCAGGGGGGTTACCAGTAAGATTATAGTAGCCAACAACACAGCCAGAAGCCATGATGACACAAATACCCTCTTCTTCCATGGACAAACAGAAAGAAGATGCGAAATCCCAGTGTTTCTGGATCTGGCCAAAGGATCACCAAGTCTCAATGACGTCACGGGTTTGTGACGTCACGGCACGGACCCGAAAAGGACAATTGCAAACTGAGCCCCAGCCAGCAGAAACCTGAACATGTGTAATTTTTTCAAAAATTATTTTTTCCCTCGAAATTGTTTCTACACTATTAATCATTCAAGTTATCAAGTTTGATGACAATCTGATAAGCGAAAGCATGGAAAATAGAGTTTGAAGTCACACAGGTCAAGATTCCGTACAGTTGGCGCAGCATCCATGCCTAGTGATTCCATGCAAGTTGATCCTACAGTTTCTGATTGTGATGTGGAACAGGTACATGTAAGTAAATAGAATGCAAATCAGGCTTGCCCTCTTGGTGCTGCAGGCATGAGTTGTTCAGAAGTGTGACGATATTCCGTATACATCACTACCTTCTTTACAACACCAGAGTGCAAAACGCGGATGATTGGTGGCTGGCCTTCCAAATTGTGTTCAGGGACCTCTGTGCTGGCAGTTTGAGCGTTGTGACAAAGCTTGCCATACTGATAGATGTGCTCACCAATACCACATACATCCACTCTCTTGCACACTTTCACTCAGACCATGATTTCAGCATAATTGTATTTCAATGATATGAGCGAATACTCGCGTTTTGTAGCACGTGAAGATGTTGCCCCAACGCGTTCAGCCGGTTTGAGTTTTTAGGGATCCCTTTCTCATCACAGGCTGCAGCCAGCTTGGCGTCATCTGGCAAGGTAGAGCACTGATAATACTACGCTCTGTTTTGCGCCGTGAGAAGCCCTCCATCAGTGTCTGCAGCATCATTGCTGTCGATGTAGAAATACGGATCGCTCAGCGGGACGACATTCTGCTTCTCCTCGCAGTCGCTATTACTCCAGCACTGACTATCGTCACCACCAGTATCCAGTGTCGATTTTATGAGGGCTCTTCGTTGCTATGCATATGAGACTCGCCACTGCTGGACAAGCTCAGCAAGATCGCCACCAAACAAATAATTCCGATCGCGAACTAACTTTCAGCGCCGCTCCGTACAGGGAGTCTCGCGCTGACAACTCTGGACCTAAGTCTTTGTCGCGACACCTGTCGCCATCGCTGTGTCTAAACTCAACCTCCGTGTGACGAGCTCTCACCTAGCGCTAAAATCAATTGACCAGAGACATTTGAAGACACTTGAAACTCCTTTGACAACAAAGACACCCACTCGATCGAAAAAGAATCTTCAAAAGCCAGCTCACTGCGCGTCCCAAACTTTGACGTCACATTTTGATGATTGATATCAAGTACACAAGTGCTGGTTTTCGCTGGCCGGGGATATTATCTCAAGAACGCTTGGTCGGATCGAAGTGGGACCTTCACCATTCGACTCAGCGTCCAAAACTCTACGGACCATGAAGTTTTGATTTTTGGGTGTAGTTCCCCTTTAATGGTTCCGCCATATACATGTACATGTACGTGTACATGTTACGATGTTCATGTATCTCTACTGCATCTCAGTGAACAGTTGGTTTTAAAACCCTATTGCTTGACCTTTCGAAGGATTCCACAGAACGTTCGGACCATGTGCTCTTGTTACATTTGTCGATAGGGAAGGTCTCTTTGACGGGCAAAGCAAAGCACAATCATCACCATGTATCAGTACAGTGAGTAGTTTAACCCAACACGAATGAAAAATGTGAAATGGAATAAAAACAATATTTGTAAAAAATAAGTAAATAAAAATTAAAATTCCATATCGAACACGAATAAAATAAAATAAAAATATGTAAAAAATAAACAATATCGAACACGGAATTAATTCCGGAACTATCTACTCAACCAATTCATAATGCAATACCCGCACACTGTGTCAGTGATGGAACTCCGCTACCCGATCAACAGCAGAGACCACTCAATCACATGCTTAGAAGCCGCTCTCCACAATGGCCAACTTACATTTGTCGGTCGTTGCAATAAATAAACTGTTCATGCACACGTGCACGATATTGCAAACGTACTGAACAAGAAATGATGCAGCTCATTGTACATTGTACATTTACATGTATGTACATGTACATGTAGTTACCATGGAAACGCAACATCACCATGGTCAAGGGATGATACGACAAACCGGTCTATCCTTCTAAAAACATCCGCGGTTGATACTATGGGTGGTACATTTTACATGGTGGTTGTTGAGTACTACAAATAACCTGACACATGTACAATAGGATGTGTAAAGTGTGATTCTAGAATCTAGTGGTATCCGGTCGGTAGGTGTTCAATGCTTTAATTCGCACAGTGCCTACACGTCAGCGGGAGGACACGGACATCAAACGAAACAAAGGAGACCATGCGATGAGCCCTGCCAGGTACCCCCACTTTGCCTTGAGGATATGATACGTGCACGTGATTTGAGCAGTGCATTCTGATTTCCTTAGATACGCATATTGACAGCGCTATGGTGAAGACAAACACTCTTTCTGCTGTCACAGCGCATCTCATTCCTTGCCAGATCCTACATTATGACTGTGGCATGTACATGTACGAATGAATAATCGTTTTATGGGCTGTGCGGCAACAGTAGGGGGTGTTCTGGACGAGGCACCCTTGACAGAGGTGACATGTTCAAGAGCCAGGAACAATGCGGCACCCTAACATTTCTGAAAGGTCATTCTGCAGTATGCATGCAACGTGCTGATGTGAATGTGACTCATTTCATTTTTTTGCACCGAAAACCGTGAGTGAAATACTCAATAATACCGGTCAACTTAGCGGAAGGATTTCCCAGTATAAGGAAGCACAAAGTGTCGAGAATATGCCCCCTCCCCCTTCCCAATGGCACCTGGAGTGTTGCGTTATCCTGATGACGACGATGAAGTGTTTCAGATAGGGGTCAACATTCCGACTGCGCAATTGGTAGTGTTCTGGCCTGAACCAATGTCGGCTAATGATGATGTGAAAACTGGAATTTCCACTGTGTCCAGTGCACGAGAGGATCACAGATGGCACACCGGGTGGTAAGGATTGCCCAGAAAGATACTTCAGTAGATGGTATTGTTGACACCAAAATGACCGCCCGGGACTTACATGTACGTCTCTAGACAAGCGACTACACAAATTCTCAAACAATGTATTATACATGTACATGTATAAGGAGGAAAACTTCCTTCTGCCAGCGGAGAGTGCTCAACACAATAATGTGGAGCACTGTTACACACAAAAAGGCACAACTGAGGTTTACAGATTTGTCGCAACTCAGAGTTTCTTGTTCAATGCAATCATCAGTCGACTATTATCATGTTCAGTGAGACTTGGCCAATATAAAGCATAGTTTACAGATTCAAACCTTCTATTTCTACATTCACTAGCAATCTTTACTTTCTGCGCTAATAGCTCCCTCACCTAAGCGCCAGCGGTCAACCACACGGCCAGCATTGCAACATTTTCTGTGCTGAATCAGACACCAACCAGCTATCGCTAGGCAAACCGAATGCCGATATCCTACACTACCGTACTTTGTTGATGACAATGATGGAATGCCTACATGTACATGTAATTGCAACAATATTTACGTTATTATTTACACAACAGAACAACAAGGACAATCAAGGCTTGTTTGCTGCTACTTTAAGTTTCATGCTTTCATGCTTACGCAATCATCAGGCATGCCTGATGATTGCGTAAGCATGAAACTTAAAGTAGCAGCAAACAAGCTTTGATTGTCCTTGTTGTTCTGTTGTGTATTACGCTCTGCCTTTGTGGTGTTGAGCACTGTCAGCACTCTGGGTACATCCTTCGGTACGTTATTATTTACATGTACGTGTACATGTGTATGTACATGTACAGTTCTGGCAAACTGAAATTCGGCCCCCTTGCCGGCGCGCCGCCCCGGCAAGGGGGTCGGATTTCACAATCACATCGGCCTCTTGTACCGGCAACAGAACACAATTTTTATACAGAGTCAGAATCAGTGAGAACCATTTAATAGGAAAGAGATAAAGGAGAGATGAAGGGGGGAACTCCACAGCACCTAGCATGAGAATTCTAAAGCCAAGAGAGCAACCGACCGAAACAACGCAGGCTTGGTTACGCGCTTCCGCTGCCACAAGGGTCACCATTCTCTCTGTGACTGGGGCTGAATCGGCCACGTGATCCTCGCAGGCTGATACTAGTACACGCTGCTCTTCTCAGCAATGCGAATGATAACCTGCACCGCATTGTTGCAAGTATTACGCTGAAGGGTTCACCCGTCTTCTCCGCCTTCTTATCCGCAATCCGTCTGTAGAGGGCTGAAGCATGTACATTAATTGTAGTATCACACAATGTAGGGGGGGGGGGGGGCACTAAAGGACTTTGAAAATGTGTGCCTTGCTGAGCGGTACATCAGCATGGGGTGACACATGGAATGTCCATGTACGGTGTAAATTTAGCACGTTTGAATCTCCCTGGGCATATTGACCTTGCGCCTTGAATCAGTGTGAGCTATGGGGGCAAGGGGAGGGTTCTGTTACCGGAAAAAATAATTCCAAAGGACCATAATTATCTCAACTTTGAACACGCACTAGTCTACAGTACTTATCTCCGTACAGTGTTCATCTCGCATGCCAAGTCGGTGTATCGCAACTCTTCGCCAAGGCAACAACAACATTTGCAATATTCGTCCTGGTCGAGATACCCAAGTCCTGGCTGGTAAAATGGAAACCTTCCACTCATCTCTGACTGGACGGTCGATGGTAGTATCTTGTCGGGTGTCAAGAACTGCTACATGTGCATTCCTGGTGCGTTCCGTGTTTTCTCCTTGCTGAGGACCTTGCAGGAACCATCTCAGTGCCTGGCACGCATGGCATCGGCCAGTGTGTAAGTGAGGATTGCTCATCTACTTTGAAGTACAAGGGCACATTATGGCTGGCCAATCAAGCCAATCAGAAAGCTCTTCAGCCTTCACGGCTAAATTACAATTCTGAGCGCCCTTGGCCTTGACACCTTGACACCTGGACACCGCGCATACCTCCCGTATATCTGCGCACCGCACATGCCTTCTGGCCTTATTGGGTTGGTGTCACATTGAAGCCGCCGACACGGGATACTTTCATGACGCTCGCTACCATGCATTAATATGTTTTGATAATCATACTTCGAAGTACAATGTAGTTTGCTGGCTTGGTGTTTATCTATCCCTAGGTCCCCCACGTGTACGTGTACGTGTAGGTGTAGGTGTAGGTGGCTAATCAAACACTAGTGTTTAGGCATTGGTAACGATTCTAAAGACTTTGAAGTAGAAGTTTACTACAGTGCAACCTCACAAGACTGTGACAAGAGTGACCCGCGGCCAAGTCAACCCTTTCGTTAAGCATTGTGCAAACTCAAGCGGGATAAACATCTATTTCATTCCTTGGTGCTGACCGCTTGCGCTTTCCCGCATCCCTTGGCACAAATCACATCCCCAATTCATTTCGCGATGAACTCTAATTAACACATTCGTTCATCTTGGGCACCAAACCCTACCTTGGGGTCTGTTGGGAATGCCACAGTAAAATAATAAAATACAACACAAATACAATAGAATAGGGCAGCGCGTATCGTTTTCTCTACAGACATTTACATTGTGCATGTAATCCTCGTGTCTCCTGACACCATGGACAATGAATTGAACAAAGGAGTGTTATGAATAAAAGGTTCAGTTATTAATTAAAAAAAAATAAAAATAAAATAAACAAATTAAGGAGTGTAGTTTTGGGGCAGAGTACCCCTGGTGCCAATGTTGTAACGCATTCGCATGGAGCAGCGCTGGGCACTGGTGTGCCTTTTCTTGCATTCATGATGGCGTGTCGATCAGTCCGTTGACTCTCCAATGGAAATACTGAAGTCGATGCCCCCTTTGGAGCACTAGGCGGGTGTTTTATGCCAGTTTAGCAATTTCCGTTAACTGATTTTCCTTTCCTCCACGTGGGTGAAGTAGCGTCGAGCAGACAAATAGCCACTAGTTTCAGTCTTCTTTCTCGAGCTACATGTACATGTACATGGACATGTACAAATGTACATGTACATGTACGTATTGCTATGTACTACTTTTTCATGTACTATTTTACCTTTCATGGTAGTTTTAATTTTAATTTAATTTAATTTTTCATGTCTACATGACTTTATCTTCTTGCCCATGAAAGAGGCCTTTACCCCGCAAAAAAATTTCTATGTACTTGGTTAAAGAAATATTGAACCTAAGAACGATTTACACCGCTTGTTTTTGTTCAAACATGTTGTTGGTTGACAGCATGTAACAAGGTGGAGGACACCGTGTTCGGAAACAGTGACCTTTCTACAACCATTCACAGTTGGCAGAGCCCCAGTCAGAACATGGGCTAACACCCATAGGGTTAAAATCAAGGTCGCAAGACTGGAGCCCTGCCAACTGTTGATGGCTGTACTAAGGTTACTGTTTCCCAACACAGTGGTCCTCCACCCTTGTACCATGCTATCAACCAAACAACATGACCGTATACACACATTGTACATAAGCAAGTACATGTACATGTACATGTAGCTGCTCTACTGTCCGAAGAGTGCTCAGTACTCGTATACTGGATGCTCCTCTGTCAGATACTTCTTCTTTCGTATTTTCTAAGTCCTCTCCTCTCTTTTCTAAATGCGACTTGTCCATTCGCCTTTAACATTGGGCCTAGTTCCCGTTTATTGTGCGAATCAAAATATACCAACCAACCAACCAACATGTAGTACAGAGCCTTGTAAGTTGTACACAAGAGAGAGCTTCAAATCTCTCTCCTGTGCATGCACATTGTACATGTACATTGTACATGTACGTGTATCCATGGATTTAAGAGCGAATTACACGTATACATACATGTTTGTTTGTTTGTTTGTTTTTTACGAGAAACCACGAACCTCGAGAACAGAATACTGCATGGTAGAGGTGGTTGCAGACGCAACTGTGGTGGTGAAAACTGGAGCATCTCCGCCGACCTGAGGTCTCGGCTTCAGCGACACTTCAGAGCACCAAAAACTGGGGAGGAGTAGGCACAGGGGGAGGGGAGGGGGGTACATTTATATAGAGGAAGGAAAAACGGAAAGATGATACATGTGATAGAGGAAGAAAAAAATAAAAAATAAAAAATAAATAAATAAATAAAATAATAAAAAATAAAAAAAATAAGAAAGGGGGGAGCCAGGGTGCAAGCGGAGAGGGTGTTCAGGGAGTGTTCAGAGGGCATCTGTGGCTGAACGCCAGTCTCGGCTGCGGAGCGACTTGTAGGCGCCTTCCTTGAATGTACATGTACTTCGAAGTATATGGATATCCACGGTTGGTAAGCATCAAGGCAATAATGATAGCTAGTGGGGGCGGGTATGGGCAGTTGGTTTGCAGGCCTGCCTAGCCTGCGCCTGCGAATCACGAGGTCCCGAGTTCGAGACCCGCGCTGGTAGCAGTGAGCGTGTAAAGACTTTTTACGTGTGTAAAGATTTTTTATGCGTGGTAAACTGCGCCGACACCCACGGTCAACTGGGTACTCACAGCTCGGAGTGAGGGTAACAAGAATGATGCAGTTCACAGGGTTATGGACCGTTACACGCCCGATTGGTTGAGAGACTCACCTACTCTCCCCTGACTTACTTGTGTCTCCGATGTGAGGTCTGCATTTGCCACTAAGGTGTACAAGGCATAGGCATCGTGGTGGCCTGCGGAAGCGAAGGCTAGTTTGTGTGTTTCTGAACATTCATGATTCAAGCGATGCCAACGCGAATCCCGCGAATTATTATTATTATTAGTGGGGGCGGGTAGGGCATAAACACTGTACAGAGTTAACCCAAAGGCACTGTCATTCGCTGGCACTTGAGTTAGTACATTTGCAGCTTTCAGCTTGCCCATACTGCACAATCCAAATTTTGTACATGAAGTGGATGGTGCAGCATAGGCAAGCTGAAAGGTGGCCAATTGATGCTGACTGTTTGGCCGTGTCTCTAATTCATACAGGCGCGCTGTATCATCTCGCTACCCTTCGAGAACTCAATAGCCACTACTGGGGTAATCAGTTACTATTATTAATTTTACTAATATCTTTAGAATCACACAAAAGCTGAGAAAAGGGAAGAAAGTCTTTCCTTTATTCCGAGTTAAGTTAAAACACTCATCAGACGTTCCTTTTTGCGGTACGCTCTGCCCTAGCTTGAGGATAGAGCAAGAATACAGCACAGTTTGCGGCCAGGACTCTAAGTCTAAGCCAGGAATCGCTAGTCTCCTTAGCTGGCTTGAACACCATTGCCAATCTTCGTCTAGGGTTCCCTGGAAAAAGGAACAGTGTGGTGGATAACTCTGATTCAAATTACCATGCACATGTACACGACAACTACTAAATGTGGATACATTTTGTATGTGTGTTTGTGTGTGTGAGTGTGTGTGTGTGTGTGTGTGTGTGTATGTGTGTTTGTGTGTGTGTGTGTGTGTGTATGTATGTGTGTGTGTGTGTGTGTGTGTGTGTGTGTGTGTGTGTGTGTGTGTGTGTGTGTGTGTGTCTGTGAAACTCTTCTAAAGTGTGCTCGTTGTCTCATTACCAAGAGACCCTATGTCGACGGAGGACAACATCAACATCAACATACTACCTCTTATTGGCGATGGTGCCATCGTGAGAATAAAGAATTCAACTCAACAACATCGCCATGATCCGATTATGCAACTTGCGAATACTTCTGCCTTTAATCACAGAAGAAGTAGCGACGACCCGGCCATTATCTTTGTTTTTGTGGCACATGCAATAACTCACTTTTCTGGTGTTAGACTGACTGCTGTTTCTTGCGCTCCCCTTTTCACACGCGTTACATGTTTCTGTACCAGAAATGAGCGCGTGTCGTTATCACCTGACCTTGTTATCACTTTTTTCAATCTACAATGTATACAAGTCATGTACATGTATACCGGAATTGTCCTCGCTTTGGTGATGGTGATGTGAGTGCAGAGTGTGGATCGGCCAAGAGCAAAATGTGGTGATGTGGTGGATTGGATTAATTTCCATCACAGACATCATGAGACGTGCAGTTTCTCCCGTGGTGGAAAAAGAATAGACTGCATACGAGTACATTGGGTGAACTGTATCCTGTACGTAAAAGAGGCTGTTCAGTGATGATCTATCTGTGCCCAGTATACAATGTACATGTACAAATGTAGGTAATGAACAAAAAACGAACAAAACGTTGCCCTAATGCCCTTTACATTGCGTGCCCCCCACAAGCAGCCCATGCGCGCACCTGCACGAATCGCGATGACTTGACTGCTGAGTAGCCAGTAGGGATTTCCATGGCCGTGGGATAGAGAAGGACGAAGTGTCACTGCTCATTAGCACAATACACGGTACATATATATCGCCGAATACACTGCACAATAGGATCACGCATCCTGATATTGATGACATGCAATTATCCCGTGTTCATGCCCTTGAAAAGTTGAGTTCCCATGTCGGGAGAGGCCCCATTCATTCTTCAGACGATTGTCAAGCATCACCATGAAAAACACTGGCCCACGACCGGCGAGGCCTCGAGGGTTTTGTTACGACTCAAGTGGGTCAAGAGGGTACAAGGAGGCCAATTCGTGTTCTGTTGTTGACTGAAATGCTGTGTCATTCGCACAGCGAAGAATTCTAAGACCGACATGTGTTTCAACATTTTTGTTAAATACAACAATCTGGGTAGATTAGTTTACGTGGTGTAAACACTCGGGAATATACATGTTCTTGTTGTTGTTGTTGTTGAAATTTTATTTTGTATCGCAGACCAAACGGGCATTGGTGCCCAATATTATGATGGCGATAAAGTAACAAAAATACATGTACATGTATGCTAGATACATGTATATGCGGCATAATGCAAGTAACGCTAAAAAATATTAGAGATTCTGCACGAGAAGCAGTGAAATTGGTAGAACTACACAACGCGTATGGTCCGCAATCACTTCTTTCTATCCATAAAGACAACACGCATGAAGCCATGAACCATACCAGAAATGTCTCTGCACTTTAAGCGTAAATCCTTTAGAGGAACATGTATATTGTACTATCCGTAAAACTCTGATGTGTACGTGTCCTGGTGGTGACAGTCAGTTTCTTCTTCAGACTCTACCCCCTTGCGTCTTCCCCAGTTTCCCTCAAACCAGTGAATACAGTCACGTACACGTACATGTACATGTACATGTACATGTACATGTACACAGTGTATTTGGCTCACTTCGTGGTGTCATAGAATTGTGTCTTCATGCTATCTACAGTGTACATACACATATACATGTACATGTATACATGAACAGTCCACATGTGTGTGTCATGTACATGTATAGCTAACATTATTGTACTGAAGTACAGTACATGAATGTGCTTAGCATGTACAAGAGTATGACTTTGACTACTAGTACAATGTATAGCGCATACATGTATAGGCAAGGCACGTACCGGACGTTGTTTGTCTGTTTGTGAACACCAATGACCAATGCACGTGTCCAATGCAGATGCATTCCGACTTTGTGTGAATGAAAAAGCGTTCTGTCATCATCGTGCGCGTTCCACTCCACCTTGGATTATATCGCACAAGAATCCAAGTGTTGACATGGAGACATGGCAGCCCACGCTCCACGCAGACAAACTGGGTGACATGTCCAAAGATTGCTGGCGTTTGGCAGGTACAATGTACATGTACATGACGATTGTACATATACATGTACTGTACTACTAGGTGAGCCCTATCCTGCCAAGTCCCAGCTCGTGTTTGGTGCAACAAGTACTCAGTAATTAGTTTCGTGGAATCCCAAAGCGATACTCACTTGTCACAAGCGACTGATAGCTTGGAAATACGCGCTCAGACTCACTTAGACAGCCTTCCAGCTGTCAACAAACGTAGAAACCTGAAAGTTTGGCTCGTTGTGTCTCAGTGTACTACTACTAGTACTATTAGTTATTTCGATGTCAGATGGAGACATTTTGTCACTACTATTAGGCCACACTTTTTTTATTTCTATGTTTCTGCCTGAATAGGATTCAGAAGTCTGGAAGAAGAAATAAACTGTGCTGCACTGTGGGGACCCGACCAGTACAATCAATCATTATGTCATGTACATGTACATGTATGTAAAAAAATAAATAAAATAAAAAAACATGTACATGCACATGTAATACAATAATTATAATGTACATAAGTCATTGTACATGTACATGTACATGTACATGTACATGTACATACGGATTATGTACATGATTGTACATGTACATGTACATGTACATGTACATGTACATGTACATGTACATGTACAATCATGTACATAATCCGTATGTACATGTACATGTACATGTACATGTACATGTACATACGGATTTACTTGTAGGTGCATACATGTACATGTACATGTAAGTTATTCATGTTTGGGTGCATAAGATATTCATCATTATACATGTAGTCTAATGCAATAATTATAAAGAACAACAACAACAATAATGCATGCGCATGATTGCTGGGTCTCCACATGTAGGCATTGGCGGATTCTGCTCGAAAAGCAGTGAAATTAGCAGAACAATACAAACCGTATGACTGGCAATTCCTCCGAAACGAATTCTGCTCCATTTCTTTATCCACATACCAAACAGGCATAAAACTTACCAGAAAAAGTACGGAATTCTGCCAAATTTTTCTGCCGGCATTATCCGCATATGCCTAGTCAATCGCCAATCTGCCACTACCGTCGTGTCGGTATAGTCGGGCTGAGTGAACATGAGTATGATTGTATACATGTACATGTACATATACATGTACATGCACGTGTACATGTACATGTACATGTATACATGTATGCACGTGTACGTGTACGTGTACATGTACATGTACATGTACATGTACGTGTACGTGTAGATGTTCACCAATGGACGAGCACGGCCACATACATGTACATGTTCAGGTCATGTACATGTACACGTTTATGAGGTGGGAAAGGCTTCAACGCTTCAAGACTCAAGAGGTGGGAAAGGCTACAACGCTCAAGTAAGTTGTTTGCCGCTCGAATCCGCTATGCACCCACGTGCATTCCTGGTGGTCACTCTGCAAAGAGGAGCATTTCACATGTTTAGTGATTGAACAATGTCGTTAGGTTAGGCAGCCATGGACAACCGTGCGGAGAACAGGCTAAAGATATTGTTTCTACTACGCAGCTGAGTGGATTCATGCTTTGACTAAATACATTACTTTTTACAATTGATAAACACTTAGAGATAGGCTGGGCTGAGCAGTCCGCACGTGTCGTGGAGAGTCGGAATCTTTAAGTTAAAGCAAATAACAGGAGCCAACAGCAAATCTCCATTACTTGCCTTCTTGAAACCTACTTGAAGCCTCTTCGTAGCGCTGAAGTGGCCAAATGTCGCGAGAAATCGATTCACTCTTAGCGCGGGCACTTCATCTTGAACCCTAGTGTTTCAGTTCTGGACTGGAATCATTTCTGACACGTAGCGCGCTTGACACTTGTTTCCCCTGTTTACATTACATTTTTAGAAGCAAGCGCTCCATGTTGGCAGTTGAAAACGGCGTCAGAAAGTCACATCTTTGCCTGCCCCAAGCAGTGTTCCTGTCTGGTCTAAAGATAGAATTGTGGCGAGAGCATTCCTGGCACTAATGGCTTCAACAGCTTTGGAAGAGCGGTGGCTCCAAGAAGGATCTTTCCGATTACCAGTAGTTCCGCTTCACTTATAATAATCTTAACAGTCTAATCGGTTCATGCAGCAGCCGATCCGCGAAAAGCGCCGTGCGTTGCACTACGAATGGGCTACAGAATCATTTCCCTACGGATTGATCCTTTGTTCGCTCACAAAATTAATGGTTTCGCCACATACATGTACATGTGCATGTACATGTACATGCACATGTACATGTACATGTACATGCACATGTACATGTACATGTGTAAAGTAATTGTTCAATGATGTACATGTACATGTACATGTACATTGTACATTTACATGTATGTACATGTAGTTACCATGGAAACGTGACATCAGCATGGTCAAGGGATGATACGACAAACCGGTCTATCCTTCTAAAAGCATCGGTTGTTGATACTAAGGTTGGTACCTGGTGGTCGTTCAGTACTACAAAATTAATAACCTGACACATGTACATGTACATGTACAATTAGGATGTGTAAAGTGTGATTCTAGTGGTATCCCACTAAATCCGGTCGGTGATTGTTCAATGCTTTAATTCACACAGTGCCTACATGCCAGAGCAAGGACACGGACATCAAACGAAACAAAGGAGACCATGCGATGAGCCCTGCCAGGTACCCGCACTTTGGCACTGAGCCCGTGCACGTGATTTGAGCAGCACTTTTAAGAATTTCCATTCCCATTTCCTTAGATACGCATGTTGGCAGCACTACCGTGGAGACAAACACTCTTTCTGCTGTCACAGCGCATCTCATTCCTTGCCAGCTCATACGTTATGTGGCATGTAATGAATCGTTCTATGGGCTGTGCGGCAACATGCTAACACTAAGTAACGATAGGGGGTGTTCTGGACGAGGCACCCTTGACAGAGGTGACACTTTCAAGAGCCCGGAACAATAAGGACACACCAACATTTCTGAAAGGTCACTCTTCAGCATGCATGCAACGATTTAGAGTTACACTGTACGTGCAGATGGGAATGTGACTCATTTCATTTTGTTTACACCGAAAACCGCGAGTAAAATACTCAATAATACCGTACAACTGAGCGGAGGGAGTTACCAGTATAAGGAAGCACAATTATTCGAGATTATGCCCTCCCCCCCCCCCCCCCATCCCAATGGCACCTGGAAAGGCTGGAGTATTGTGTTATCTCGCTGACGACGATGAAGTGTTTTAGAGAGGGGTCAGCATTCCAACTGCACAATCCGTAGTTCTGACCTGAACCAATGCCAGCTGATGATGATGATGATGTGAAAACTGGAATTTCCACTGTGTCCAGTGCACAAGAGGATCCCAGATGACACACGGGGTGGTGATAATTATCCGCTGAAGACTTGAAGTGAAAATTTATTTTCCTATGCACGATCAGCAGATTGTACAAATGTACAGTTAGACACAAAATAATGCAAGGTACAATACTAGTACACTGTACATTGTACATTGTGCAAGTACATGTACATGTACATGTACATGTACATATACATTTACATGTACATGTACATGTACATGTATTATGCAGTGAAGTGCCATATTCACGTAAATGTAAACGTACATGTACATGTAGTTCGGCCCGGCCACGTTCCTAAATCGGTACAGTGCACTGTTAAATAAATACACATGTGATACATGTACTCTAGAATACCTTTCATACTACATGTATAAAACCAAGGCAAGAGGGCCGAGATGGAGACGCTGCTTCCATTCAATGCCCGAAACAGGTGTCCATCGAACACTTGATCCGGTCCAGTTGTAGTGACATAGAGCGCTGCACAAAACAGTACATCCATTAGCTACATGTACATGTACATGTACATGTTACGTAAACTGCTGTTACTTGCTCTGCCTGTGTCACACGTATGGACGGTATTGGATCAGGCAGTGCGCACCTTCATAATCAGAATAATGTTCACAGAAAATAATTTTAAAATTAAACACCATCACGGGAAACGTGCAGTAGCTTTCACCATCATGCACCAGCCTGTAAGTAAATCTGGGGTCTGCGATTGATGGGATGAATTGCGCCCGCTACATTCGCATCCTTGGAATGTGAGACGCTAGTGTCATCAGCAGGAGGGTGGAATTTCGTGCTAAATATTCGTTTGTACATCATCAGAAAGTGGACTGTGTGAGTCAATGCACTTGTTCAGATATTGTGTGAATCATGGAGAGGCGTAGCACTGTACCTGATTATGATTTGTGCTGATACAGATCTCGGAGGAGTCACCGGTGCTATATCCAGTTCCAAATCTACCCCTCCTACAGTGCTCCAACATCGATAGCGTGCCGGCTGCCCGCACACCACACGCACTGTGATGACGACCGGAAGCTGTTTTTTTCTGGTTAGCTTCCACATCTCCCTGGCATCTTGATCATAATCCTTTACATGTACTTAGTACATCCCTCACTTTCCATTTTTGCTTTGTTTGCCATCGTACGCGCACGACCACTGCTACATTCTAAACACCAGGGTCCAAAAAAACACATGACACGTACACTGTATACTTTTCACCATGTTTCTCGCTTGTGTGCGTCATGACACAGCTTCAGGATGAAGCCTCACCGAGTCACGGGCGACAATTGTGAGACAAGTGTATTATTTCAATTTTTGTTTGTCTCATCGTGGTGGGTCGGTTGTTATTATTATATAATTACTTGAAGTACTTAGCCAGAATGAACAGTAGGCATATGCGGATAATGCCGGCAGAAAAATTGGCATAATTCGGTACTATTTCTGGTAAGTTTCATGCATGTTTAGTATGTGGATGACGAAATGGAGGAGAATTCGAGGAATTGCCCGCCATAAGGTTTGTATGGTTCTGCCAATTTCACTGCTTTTCGAGCAGAATCTGCCACCTTTTCGAGCATTATCCGCACACCCCTAATGAACAGGCACTGCCCCCTTCTTGCCTCGACAAGGGGATTGTCCAAGCTTTCACAAAAAAGACGAAGAAAGGAATATCTAACGGAAATCACTTGCCACCGCTTTAGAACCTGTATATAATTATATGTACGCTTGATCCTTGAGGATAGTAGCGTTCTTGCGGATTGTGGAGAGGTTAATAAACCTGAAAACCTCTGACATGAATGGCCGAATTCTTCTTACTGTTTTACCCAATACACTGTAGGCATTGACGGATAATGCTCGAAAAGGTGGCAGATTCTGCTCGAAAACAGTGAAATTGGCAGAACCATACAAACCTTATGGCGGACAATTCCTAGAATTCTGCTCCATTTCTTTATCCACACACCAAACATGCATGAAACGTACCAGAACAGTACCGAATTCCGCCATTTTTTCTGCCGGCCTTATCAGCAAAGGCCTAATGCATTGTGACCTTGTGCTGCCGGCTCCTCTTCATGGGTTGAGTAGTTTCGCAACTCAAGGCAACTAGGCTTTGTACTTCAGTAATTACGCGATGCTTTTGACAGCTAAACACGTATTGCGGATCCGCATACAGGTTTGGTCAAGAACTACCTTTCGGCTTCCGTGGGACGCCACCAACCCATGATCATGCGTCAGATGCAGTTCCTACACGGTTGGGGAGGATAGATCATATCTAATAATACGGAGGATTAGCAAGACGAAATTCGCGTTCGCGTTCGCAAACATTTTTCAGTTCGCAAACTGGATTGCGAACTTTCGCATTTTTCGTTCGGAAAAGTAGTCGGAACACGAATCGCGGATTCGTGTCAGGGCAGTCATAAATTTACCACGCTGTACTCTCTGTACACAATGTTCGTCGTGTCAACGTCATGCATGTGCGAATTCTGTTTGCTAATCCTTCTCATAACGCGAATTCCGTCACTGAGTTCGACTTTCCTTGGAGAGCGAATGCGAACGCGAATTTCGTCTTGCTAATCCTCCGTAATATAGGCTCGTAAGTTCGTAGCTGTATTGACTTTGGAGTGCTGAACGTGCTCTTGATGGCCCCGAAACCGCGTCGACATCCCTTGACGCGTAGAGACATATTCGGCCTTCCCTGCGCTGATTTTCTTCACAAGAAAACTGGAACGTTTGTCATACATGTAATTCAAGCATTCCGAACTGGTCGGATTCTCGACACATCATTCTTCCGACGCCAATTTCCAAGTTTATTATTCATATACATGTACATGTACATGTACCGGTAGACATGGGCCGGGATTTACACAGTGCAGCAGACACTGGATTGCATGTTCCCCGCAGAGCTGGGACAGACCCAGAGTTGCAAACTTGTTTTGTAACACTCTGCATAACGCTTACCGGCTCGACCACAAGGCACGAGGCTACTCGCCAAATCCCTGGCCGCCTTCAACCCATATTCAATATTTGGCGTATTCGCTCTGGCAATTAAACATTCCAATTTGTCATTGTGGCCGATAAACTGTTTAGCGGTGATATAGGGGACCCTATTTGACCATCTGGGCACCTTGATTTCGCAGTATAAACTGTTCCTAAATTGCCGCTGATCAGTTTATTTGCAGCCCGCTTCGTGTTTGTGTCAATTGTGTGGTGGTGTTAATTGACATGGAGAGTGGTGCGAAGGACCAAAACGTGCGAAGAGATGTCTCTCGGTCCGTCCCAGGCCAGGGCCGACGATTCTTATCTAAGCAGACCGGGTATGAGTACAATGATGATAATTATATACATTTACACGTACATGTGTACATGAATTCTCATGCGGTAAGAGCTGCTCTGCAACGTAAAAATAATTGTCGAGACCTCCCTCTGTTCGGACAGTACTCGACGCGCATTAGGCACAGCTTCCAGGCACAACAACAAGCCGAACTGGGTTTTTGTTGCAACCCAATCTTCACACGCTTTGGTTGAAAATCAAACTGCATGCACATGCAGCTCGAACTAGTAAGGCCAAGAGTAACACAATACACTACATTAACACCTGGTGTAAGCGACCACTGTGCTAAGGGACCACCTGCTCTTAACGGCCGTTTTTTCCATGCACGGACAGTTCTACGCAGACACTGTGGGACCTGGTTCTAAAGATTACCTGGCTTTAACGACCGCTTTTGCTTGCACCGTGGGGAGGTCGCTTAACGTGTACTTGTACCTGTACTTCTGCCGTCCCATGCCTTGTAGCATTCAGCCAGATCCGTATCTAGCTCTGAAACCTTCCTCGCTACAGTACACTGCATGTGGCTGAAGACTGAAGGTGATAGGCTCTGTACTGTGTGTTTAAGTATTGCGTGAATCGTGGAGAGGCATAGCACCGTACCTGATGTGGAAAAGACGAAAAACTGACGGTGAGATGCTGGCAATGAACGAGGAAATCGCTGCATGTACATGTAACTGCTGATAAGGGTGATATTTCGACATGACTTTGTTGTTCCCTTTCGTCGGCCATCATGACGACAGCTACATGTAGCTATACTCACAACACTACATGTAGCTCATGCTCCAGCTTACATGACTGTATCTTAGATTAGTTAGAAGACGTTTGGACTAAGGATACGCGGCGCATGATAATAAAACATGCACCGTGTACATGACATTGTACAGGTACATGTACGTCCATCAAGCACCTCACAGTCACAACATCTTCTCCTTGACTAACCGTAACACACAACCTTGTTGGAAATATTTAAACAGGGTTTAATTGGAAATACATCATAATTAATTCACGGTATTACTCGTACTCTGAATGGCAGGTGACAGATACGCGGTCAAACTGCCCAAATCGTGAGTGAAAGGGACGGATTCTAGTTTCTTGATGTTTTCCGTGTGTCTTGCATGTACATTTACAATCATGTACATGTTTGTACATGTACTTGTACAAAAATGTACAGTGCTGGCAACTGAAATCCGACCCCTAGCGGTGCGCTAGCCGAGTTACCGATTCGTACCAGACGGTAGGGGATCGGATTTCAGTTGCCAGCAATGTACAGTCATGTACATGTACAAGTGCATCACCACATGTAACGCCCAGCAGTCACGGACGGCACAGGAAAGTAGCGGTGTGCATTCGTTCTAGACTGGAGCAAACGGAGCAACGCAGTGCTAGTCCTCACATACCTACATGTACATGTACATGTATACATGTACAATGTATCCGCCAACATTGATCACACAGAATACTGAATAGTGCCTACACGAACGGATCAGAACACCCCAAACTACACAATTAACGATCCAGATTCCTTGAAATCGAGTGCAGGACATTAACATCCGTTTTCTCAACTTCGGAGATTTCCAAAGTCGGACGACAGAAATAGAATGCAACGCTCCATTTATACACGAAGGCCGCCACTACCCCAGATGTGACAATAGTCACAATACATGTACATATACATGTATGTTTCGCGACTATTTTCTAGTGTCCACCTGTGATATAAGTATGGAAACTGGTGTGGTCTTCCGACAGTGTTGGTGACTGCAACCGCGTACAATACATGGACATGTACAATGTACAATGTAGCTAAGAACAAATGCAGCGAAAGGTGCTAAAACCGGAAGTAGCAAAAGTTGATAATACTAATAATAGTTTGCTGCCTTCACATCGGAACATGCATCCGGTCACACGGCATCAGCCATACGAGGCCCAGGAAGGTGGAATACAACCTGTAACTATAATGTACACAGGTTAAAAAATTAAACGGATTGGATTTGGAGTACTTCCTTGAAAGATCAATTCAACCAGCTACATGTGGCTGTTGGGTTTTCTGCAACGCTCGTGAAACATATCATCGATTATAACATTATTATTATTCTTCAGAGCATTGTACTTGCAACAGTTGTACTTGGTGTGGCACGTGTGCAATCTGTCCAGTTTCAGGACAGCTGGAATGTAGGCTCATGTGCGGAATCGCCCTTTCCCTAACGACTCGCTACAGCCACTAACAGTAACACGGGAAGTGGAAGCACACTGTCCGCTGTGTCCCGAAACCGAAGTAAGTTTGGCGTGCACTTCGGTCGTTGTCCTGGTAACCATGGTTTGTGCTCATACAAGCGAATGGTGTACACAGGGGCAACATGGCTGCAGTCAGACACTAGAGTGTGCGGCAAACCGCCTGGTGACTCAGACCGGTGTGCGCAGCGACCACATAGCGAGCAGCGTTTAGTGCTTGCTAATGGGATGGCTGGGGCTGATTGTGCTTCTCAAGCTGTGTCAGCAAAGAGCTGCGGCGTCCGGAGGCGCCTGCTAGTGCCAATTCCTACACTGTAGTGTTGGTATGCGTATGGCTGTGATGGCTGCCACTCAATGCCACTCCTGTCCACTTGAATTGAGTGCTTTTGGGACCATGCCTGGCTGATTGCAGCTCCTGGCTGCACTTCAAATCCAGTGAATCTCCCCATACAGGAGAACTCCGCTACGATCAGATTCTAGCCTGCGGACCAGCATACACGGTAGTGTAAAGCAGTGGCTGTCCCCAGTTCCCATGCATGACTGTCTTTGTATGGCCTCTTGTTTACTTCTCTCCTCACGTCCATTCTGCATGACATTGTACAGCCATGTTGATGGTGCGAGCGGTCGACCAAGTTGCCTAGCAACCCGGGGGCTAAACTGTTTGCTGTAACACTGTGTGAGCATGCCTGCGTGCGCATTACAGCGGCAGGTGTCTAGGTGGGCCGTTTCATATCGCACTTCAAATCCCAACCGGACGAGAGCGTAGGCTCGCTCACCTGATGGACAAATACTGGGGAAATTGTGAACACTGGTGTTGGCCTGCGCTCGCGTGACCTGCTCTCTTGAATCCCGCTCTTCAGGCTACTCATACATGTGTACGCGAATCATTGGTATGGCTGGGTTTTGGGTAGCCTCCACACGGCCATACATACAGCTACTTGAACCGCTGCATGGTGGGCTGCCCACCCCCAGCTCGCATAAGGCCCACAGCCGCATCTTGAATCACAACTGACACAAGGCCGCGATGGCTATAAAAGCCCGACATGCGCAAAAGTAAGAATCAGAATCAATTTCGCAATATCAGCAAATGCCAAGGCTGAAGATTGTTTATCTTGCCATCCTGCAACTCTTCAGAGTGTTCTCCAGGAACCATCTCGCGTGCCACTAGTAGTATGACTTTGACGAGATCGACCGACAGTGGAACGATGTCCATGTGTACTTCCCCAGTACAAGTCATGACCGCACCGCGGGTCTTCTGTCCGCGCCCAATACCTTACCCGACAACAATGGTCGCTACCGCTTCTCACCAGCACCCCGCTACAGCAGTGACAACTCAGGTTCCAGTCTTTCTAACAACAACACCTCGCTGCCATCTCATCGCTCCCGGTGTCCAGCAAGGTTCAGGGCCAGCGCTGACCACGTTTGCGCCGGCAGCGCGGGGTTTCGCATCGACCAACGCGCGACAATCGACGCCCGTGCCCATTCTGGCCACACGGGCATCGTATGTAGTCGTTAACATGGTTCCCGTGGCACATTCGCCCCTTCCGGGCGCAATTCTAGCGCCATCCGTGCAGGGTGCATCGCCTTGTTCCACGCCAGCTTCGAGGATTCTAAGCGCCAGTGGGGACTTCTCGGAGGCGATGAGCGACGCGGACGAAGAAGGTGCACACCATCAACATCAACAACACTATCATCAGCAGCAACGAGAAGAACACCAGCATCAACACCAACAACACGTGAACGATTCCGATAGCTCAGTGGATGTGACTAAATTCTGCGATGAGTGTACTGGGTCATCGTGTGATGGTTTTGCTGAGTCCACAACGGAGTCCTGCAGACGGTTTTCCGATCCTAATCCTCTGAGATACTCTGGCCAGACATTCACCACTGCGACACCTCCACGAAGGGTTCGCGGCAGCTCGGTGTCCTCCCTATCCTCGCCCGCCCGAAAGGAACAGCGGGGAAAGCGATCCAAGCGTGGTCCCTATCAGCATTTCAGCTACGAGCAACGATTGGAGATCGCAGAGTACGCGGCGGTGCACGGAAGCACGGCAGCGTCTCGTCACTTCACTGAGCTCTACCACAGAGCAGTGAAACGAAGTACCATCGACTCGATGTTGGCCAAGGTTCGAGGACGCAAGAGCGAATCGTCAATGGCTGACTATAGTAGTTGCTAAGTAAACTTACTTTAGCTCGCCCAACTGCTAACACTTCTTGAATACCTAATTTCCTTTCCTCCAGTATTTCTTTATCTTCCGAGTTGGTCACTTTGTGCTATGGCATACCATAAACGTCCTCTTTCATATACCCACATCAGGCAACGAGTTGTTATTACGATTTATTGACGATGCTCTGCACTTGAGCGAGATATCTTTTCCTCTGTTCGCAGAATCCAAACATTGCACAGCATGATGACTTGCCTCATTTCAGGCACTACCGTTGTGTGATTATGTCCAGCACGGTTGATTATTCCGTTGAAGAATCTCTTTTAAACCAATGTGAAAGCTGTCTGATTGTTGTGGCCAAGAGATGTGGCATAACTAAAAGGGACTCTGAGTAGAGGGCCTAACAAGACTTTGCGCAAGACTTTGGATTGGAGTCACCAACTAGATCAAGGAATGAGGAAATTTTCTAAGACGTTTCCGGTCCAATGGGTCACAAGGTCGAGTTGATTTACAACTTTTTTTACGAACTTTTACATCTCCATCGACTTGTTCTCCAGCCGCTCTCTCCGGTATTATGGCTTGTTGGGATGGGCAAAGCACAATGCTACATGTATATGTGAGGACGGCATCAGAGGTCAGCAGAGGTCCCTAAACCTCACCACCACTGCCACGATTCATGTTGTGCGTGCTTCCCAAGCATCAGGTAATGCGTGGCATTTGAGTGGCCTTTGCAAAAATAAAAATAAATAAAAAGGGAAAGCACACGACAGAGTTCGGCGGATTTCCCTCTTGCAGTAGCTGCACGTTGGCCACCCAGAAGTGCCCTGACACAGTACATTACGTGTTTTCGGTAATACCCGCCGTGATTACCTTCTTTAAATAATTATAACAAAAATCACGATTGCAAAGCAATAATTATCTAGAGATCGTTTTGCCGTTTCAAGCTCAGCGTTCTACAACCATACATGTAGCTCATGAGATGATCCCTCAAGGTGGTGGCGTCCCCAAGGATGCGGAAAGCTCGGCTTCTAGCCGAGTCTCTCCCGGACCGTAAACTTGTTTTTAAAGGTAGTTCGGTGCCGATCATAGTCAACATGCTACATCTAGATACCACCGCAGTCTACTTCGCACAGAAAAGACGCGAGCATGATCCTTCCTCTGCGTCTCGCGTCGGTGATCGTAGAATTGGGCGAGTTTAGACGTCGTTTGGAGTGGACAAAGGTGGACATTTTTCCAGCTTTGCCGATCTCTTCACTGTGATGGTGTCATCCCGGATCAAGGTGACAAGAAAAATCAAGACAACAATGATACCATGATACGTCTTTGCCGCCGTTGAAATAGTAGTCGTATACTGTTGCTGATGTCTAGTAATCGTACGTACGTGTCCGCAGGCGCACAGGGATAATATACATGTAATTCCAGGTGGCGTGGATCATGTACATGTACATTGTGTAACGTCTGGCGCATGTGGATGCGCTTATTGCGTCCACACAATCACGCCAGACAGGCCACAGTTAAATTAATTAAAATCAATGGCACTGATTGAGTAGGATCTTGCAACTGCTTTAGTCTCTCTACAGAGTATGTTACAGCTGTGCATCTGTCAACTACTATTGAGTCAATGCGCTGCGTCATACAGTCCACAGCAAGAAACTGAAATCCACTCTTCACCAGTACATAAGCTTGAAGTCATGATCTCTGGATAGAATAATGCTGTTTGCGAACGGAAGTTATACATTCACGTGTACACGTACACACGGCACATGTACATGTATGATCCTCAATGAGATTTTTATTGGCCAAGTAGAGTACTTTGGGGCACTTCAAAGTACTAACTTTACAAGTACGAGTACCCTGTTACCGTTTCGGCAAATTTAGGATCTGGCTTTCCTAGCGCATACAGCGAGCGCACCGGACTTGACGCATTCAGTAGTTGACAATAGCTTTTGTTTTTTTGTTTTTACTACATGTATTAGCACCATCCTACAGGAAAACATGTGGAGAGGAAAAAAGAAACGAGGAAAAGGACTAAACAAAGGGGATGGAGGGGCGACGTCCAAATGTGCCAGCGGCGTGATGTCATCCGCATGAAGCTCACCATCCCATAGGTACCAGCAAAGGATCAACCTGCTATGTTTCATGAGCAAACATGTCACTGCATCAACCATCATGACCCTCTACAAGGGATACGTACGACCGACCATTGAGTACGCCAGTTTCGTATGAAGCTACACCCTAACAACAGCCCAGCTCGCCGACCTTGATGTGCTCCAAGCCAGAGTCGTTAGAAGATATGGACAAAAGAAAAGAATATCTTTTCCCCGAACTGAACACAAATCACAATTATAATTTAATGCCATGGCAATGCTGGAATCACTACACTTTCGGAGACCATTCATGGGATTCATCACTTTGTTTTAGGCAGCCTGGTTGTAAATTTCATTGACCGTAACTTTGGCGTCTCTCAATGGATTTGTGTGAAATTTTCACCATACACTCCTGTCACTACGCTGGCCCTCTGGATATGATTTAAAATGTCTTGCGTCTCACTGACAGTCTTTCCAGGCCGGAAAAACTCAAAATTCCGGCATAGTGGAACGGTGTGCGAGTCACCCAGGAGCCAAATTAATGCATTTACAATTTTTTCACATTTTCTTGCCCATTCTGTCCGTGCGCGGGATCCAAACCTAAAATAAGACCACAAGCAGCCATGGGTGGTGGGATAGGGCCCCTCAACGTGGTCCTGGAATCTGGCACAAGGGCACGCGTGGGCGTTCTCTCACAGACTCCCACAGACCCAGGTAAATTTTTGATTTTTTAGGTTTAGGGCGTGCTACGAGGTCGTACCTTTGATACAACATCCAGTGCTGGGACGTCCACAGCAAGCCATTTCCACAGCGCTGCAAACCGAATCCAGGATACCCTCAAAAATGGGCAAAGACTACCACTCACGTTCCATTACTGCCTAGTACTGTATCCTGCCTGACTTCTTGACACGACTCAAACTTGCCAAAGTCACTAAATCAACGTCAACTACAGTAATCAAGCCACATATCTGCAACGTCACGAGGGTGCTGGCAAAAGTCCCGCCGTGCAGCCCAATACGTGGCTAAAAACGTGATTTTTTGGACTTGGAGCAAAATTCTGCACACTTTCGCGTGTTTCCATGATACGACAAGTTGCGCACGGTCTGTTCACATTCAAATACAGTGCTGCCAACAAATGACAGCGTGCAACAAAAAAATCTTTCCTTGCAAGGGCACATTTTCGGCCATAACTCTTGAACGGCTGGTCAGATCGAGACAAAAATTTCAGAGATTTTGCAGCTGTTCATGGCCCACAGCCCTGTACTGTGTCAAAGCCGCTATGGAGAGTAACCACTGGCGAACCGATTACGTCATAGTGCTACAACGTGGTGGAGCTTGTGGGAAATTTTACGCCGGATTCAGCGGCAGATTGAATAAAATTATGTGCAGCCGTTCTTCCTTTCTGACCCAGACCAAGAGCATTATAGCCCTTGTTGAAGTATTATAATCAGCATTATAAGATAGTTTTTGGAGCATTATGAGTAGCATTATACGAACATTTTCGGAGCATTATCCTCTGGACCCTAGCCTAGGCCAATCGAGCACTCGGAAACTGTGATCGCATGCGTGAGCAAACAGATTTTAGCACTTTTTCAGCTTAAACGCTCAAAATAGGGGGATATTCACCAAAAAATGCAATGGGGCTGTTAAGTGTGACGTCACGGCTCCTTCGATACGCATAGCAACGGAGAGCACTGGGGACAAACAAAAGTCGCGTCCTCTGGATGGAACCAGATGTCAAGGGCAACAGCATCTAAATGACGGGAGAGACAGTTGTTTTTCTTTGCTTTTTCTTCAAGCGATTGTTGTCGCTCTTTACTCCTTGTTCTTTCCTCTACAAAACTCCTGTAGTCGTCGAGTGCCTTCATGATGGCTGTGAAATTGGCTGCCCACAGTAAAACTCCGTGTTTGAGAGTGCTTTGAAGATGTTTCGCGTCCTGATGGATCAAAGTATGAGCGCTCCTTGTGGATTCGATTATATATAGGTGAGGTGTTCAAGAAATCAGTGTCTTCTTTCTGTCTCTGCCCTCACGCTGGCACAGTATCAGCCTCTATATCCATGACAGCTCGTACCTCCCGTAAACTGCATGACTTAGATAATATTTTCGCCTTCCGTGGTGATTGAAGACCCATGGAAGAATTTATTATGTTCAGAATGATGTCCTAAGAATATAAAATAAAATCGTTCTAGGGAATTGTCATAGGGTATTTTTGGAAGGATGGAGACAGAGAGAGAGAGAGAGAGCACTGTTTGAAGTGTTTGTCTCACTGTAATTACTCCAGATTATTGAATGTTGTATGATCTACTCTAAATTTTCCATAATGGTTTTTCCTGATTTGCGGGATCTCTTCTTTTGCTGTTTGCGTGTTTACAGGAAGTGGCTGTCTGGTGTAACTGCACCAGATCCTGGGGAAATTAAGTCAGATGCAGAGGCAGGGTCGTCCAGTGATGCAACACTGCCGTTCTGTGTGCAACGTTACCGCTAATACCCCCGGCGAAAACACAAAAAAAGACAAACACGTGAAAAGACTACAGTATTGACCGTTCTGCTAATAAATGCATGACTGCTCCGACAGTCGATAATCGAAACACAGAGCACCAGCATGATGTTTTCATATTGGGAACCACACAACAGCTCAATTCTCAAGCCCAAAAATTGATGAATACAAATACAGAGCGACGCAACAAGAGGTCATCCGGCAACCAAACAAAACTGGGTCTAATGCACTGAATAGTCCTGAAATACGCAGGCCAGACAAAGCAGTGCAAGCACATAATGTTACAAGGTACATGCATTGCAGAACAAAGTGTAACCAAAGATACACAGGGTTATAGCTGCACACTTGTGCATGTGCTCGCTCAGCCCAAGAACACACGATCATGATGATAGAAACAATCCGGGGGAAACACGCTAATGTAGTATCCCTGCCTTGCTAGTACTGAACTGTTATGTAGCTGACTACTACATCTACATCTATTTTTACCTCTAATCATGTCACATGTACACGTACACACACTGCATGACTCTTGTCACTCCTTTGCTGACAAGCCTGCAAAGCTAATTATAATTATCACTTCTCACCACTACACACTAGTTGTGTTTCTCTTGCGCTTGCTGGATTGCATACTACATATCTTTGCTAGTTTAGATCATCACACCTATATGTACATGTAGAACTAACACCCACATGTTGTACTGTACCTCCCTGACCCTGACTGAGGTCATGCGGACAGTCATGACCCTTTCTAGATCCTGTTTGCATCCATTTGCTAATGCCCTCCCTGGCCTCTGTTCTCCTCCAAAGTTCCGTTTGCTTCTTTCATCCTTATACATTTAGATACTGTTGCTATGCCTTCCCAAGTTCTGTTTGGACTGACACAACAGACTTTTGCCCTTTTTCATGACTCATGGCTCATGCAGACGCTATGATGATCTCCTTCCTTTTCGCCCTATAAAAGCTGCCATGCTTTACTCATTTCTGAGAACATAACCTAACAGAACAGAACAGAGTCCCTCCTGGCAGATTGAGCCGGAGCAGTTGTATACATAACTTCAGGCAGATTGAGCCGAAGAACATAATATTAACCAGTCTTCTTGTGTGTGCCTCCTGATACCACTCGGCGACCTATTACACTGGTGGCAGCGGTGGTTCAATTTTATAATTGCTAGATTCGAACCCACCTAGTATCTGTATTACACTGGTGGCAGCGGTAAGATTCGAACCTACCTATTACACTGGTGGCAGCGGTGGTTATTCCTTTGTAAGACTCGAACCTACCTATTACACTGGTGGCAGCGGTGGTTCAATTTTATAATTGCTAGATTCGAACCCACCTAGTATCTGTATTACACTGGCGGCAGCGGTGGTTAAAGTTAACGACGTTCCTTTGTAAGATTCGAACCTACCTATTACACTGGTGGCAGCGGTGCGTGAATTCGTCCCTGTAGATCTGTTTACGCAACTTCAGTCTTGTTAATGTTATGTTGTTACCATCCTTAGTCAATCGTTGTCGTTAGTCTCGTTGTTAGTACCTATTACATTGATGGCAGCCTCGAACGATGAGCGGAAAGCACCGTTAATTGGCCCCCACCGCGTTTCTAAACCCATGAGGACCTGAGAACGATGCAGAATCCCGGTTCGTCAGTCCATCCATACAGCAGATCGACGCTGTCACGTACGCATTTCGGCAAAATGGATCACCATCATTCTTCAGCGAGTTTCCATGCCCGGTATGTCCCTGGACTACAGCCACCGGTATATGTACGACCCAAGCGACGTCGGCCCTTTCGTCTTCGCCCATATTGCCGATTTTGCAAGCAGATTGGCCATGCCATAGCGTATTGCTATCGTCGTCGCGATACACGGCACATCTTCCCTTCAACCCAGGTATGTCACCATTCTTGCTCTATCCCTACTCAATCATCAACCCGGTCAAATGCAACTGTTACTAGTACACATGCCACCCCTATCATGCCCGCTACGCCGCATATTATGCAAGCTTCCCCATCCAGCCGTAGTTTCCATTCTGTCCTGATGCTCCTCGCTGCCATATCCCTATCACTAACTCGTTCTGCTGCCAAAGTTGTTCCCCTGCTAACATCTCTCACATTTAGTGTGTTTGCTACACTACACGCGATACACCAGGCCCTCCAGGTTCCTTCAGCCACTCCATCCCACAGACAATCCCACTCCCAGTCACCGTCCCACCATTCGATCAACAGCCTAGGACTCACAACTCTCCATATACCTTCATGTACGTGCAGATACATGCAGTACACAGTTCTAGATCACTCAACATTTCGCCGCACTGAAGCTTCCCTACGACCGCTTTCTCAAGTTTCTGACCACAAAGTTTCCTAGCCTTTTCATCACCCATCCCGATCATGTCCACCCCGTACCGACCAAGCAATCAGTTTCAGACCCAAAATACTGTATACCCTGCAAGCACGCACTCAAATAACCAGTCCATGTAACATGATATACCGCCACATGATGCGCGAGTCTACTTTTCCCGTTGTACCGTCCCAGAGAGACGCGAATGAAGAACTGTTACCGTCCACAGTGACGCGATTTTACACATCCTTTTTTTACCGTCCGAAATTTTTCCCGCTCCACAGAGAGACAGGTCATTAAGGCGTTCACACATTATACACACAGGGTCCCTACTTTATTATCAGTCTACCAAGCCTTGTTTAATACTTTGGAAAAATCACGAGGGCGTGATTATCTGTAGGAAGGGAGGGTGTAGTATCCCTGCCTTGCTAGTACTGAACTGTTATGTAGCTGACTACTACATCTACATCTATTTTTACCTCTAATCATGTCACATGTACACGTACACACACTGCATGACTCTTGTCACTCCTTTGCTGACAAGCCTGCAAAGCTAATTATAATTATCACTTCTCACCACTACACACTAGTTGTGTTTCTCTTGCGCTTGCTGGATTGCATACTACATATCTTTGCTAGTTTAGATCATCACACCTATATGTACATGTAGAACTAACACCCACATGTTGTACTGTACCTCCCTGACCCTGACTGAGGTCATGCGGACAGTCATGACCCTTTCTAGATCCTGTTTGCATCCATTTGCTAATGCCCTCCCTGGCCTCTGTTCTCCTCCAAAGTTCCGTTTGCTTCTTTCATCCTTATACATTTAGATACTGTTGCTATGCCTTCCCAAGTTCTGTTTGGACTGACACAACAGACTTTTGCCCTTTTTCATGACTCATGGCTCATGCAGACGCTATGATGATCTCCTTCCTTTTCGCCCTATAAAAGCTGCCATGCTTTACTCATTTCTGAGAACATAACCTAACAGAACAGAACAGAGTCCCTCCTGGCAGATTGAGCCGGAGCAGTTGTATACATAACTTCAGGCAGATTGAGCCGAAGAACATAATATTAACCAGTCTTCTTGTGTGTGCCTCCTGATACCACTCGGCGACCTATTACACTAACACCGAAGTAAGCATCAACACGTAAATAGTGCAGCTCTGAAAAAATTACATTGACATGTACTTTGGTGTGTCGAGTAGTATCAGGCTTGAATAATCATCCAACCAAGACTTCATCAGGTCCCAGACGCTGAGATCGCACGCCGAATGTGAAGTGCATCTAGCCTTGAACCTGTCGCACAAGGCACACATGGCAAAATGACATCCACTCTGATTATTTCCAGAGGCCAATCATGACAGAACACAGAAATGAAACCACGGGCTCAACCAAGTAAACGCAAAGGAAGTTAGTCAAAATAATCCATGCAGTGCTCTTTTAATAGTCCTTATGCACATTGTACAGATGTACGAAGTTCTGTACTATGGCCGTAGGTGTGTACATACCCGGTTGGGTGTTCATTGTGTGCTATACATGTGCGTTTGACCCATTTAGCCTCACAATTCATGGCAAACGATCACTTTTCAAGCCTTCTTCACTTTGGGATTGAACTAACGACTAGCTAGATCTCTGACGGAAAAAGATTTCGTATGAAATGCCTTCATGGCCCATTTCATAGTGGAAATAGCAGTAAACACAATAGGGTCCTGCACATTCAACACCCAACCGGGTCTACGGGATTCTACAAGATTATACGGGATTTCGTGCATCTGTACAATGTGCATAAGGCCTATTGCAGCGCTGATTGCAGTGTTGCGTCATAGCCCGATACCCGCTGAGCACAGACACAACTCCATTCGTCAGGGGCAAGACATACTCTTTTGGAATAAAGTCATAAAGTACAGCGTTCCAATGACATTACGGACACCTCATGTAAATGCATGGTCTGTTCATCTGGCCGACTCGGCCACGCATGAGAGTGTGTGCATGTACATGCGCGCGCTTGCACGCGCGCACACACACACCATGTATTCGGTGCGTATGGTATACCAGTTGCGGGACAATGAAGATGGAATCATTATCATGATGTTACATGTACATCTACAGTGTATGTTTGAGTGTAAAGTAAATTTTATTTTATTGCACATTTCTTCGACACAACTAATTACTTACTTCACATGTTCGCATTTCTCATAATCGATCCATCTGCACTCCGTATCAGTCGAGGAAAAATTCTCCCAGATATACACTAGTCACCACAGCCATGTGATGACATTGGGATGGGCCCCAAGCAGTGCACGATTGCACTCTCTAGTTACAATAAATTTGGCCAGATTATCTGTGAAGACAAAATGCAATGCATAGCGCCAATCGATGGATGAAGAGAGAGTTTGTAAATACCCATATCTTTCCACTTGTTCAGGAGCTTACCTTTTGGAGTTCACATCGTTAACACGATCTCTCATGCTGTCTTGCACCTTGGTTTTGTTGACCATGGATAGGCCAACCCAGAAAACATTCTACAGGAGCTACTAATGCAGAGCGTTTTTCACGCTCGATCTCGGCGATCTACCTTGTCACGCCAATAAAATACTCCATGACACTGGCTACAGTCACAAGAGACGTCTCAGTAAGGTAATGAGCACGACAACATCGTCGAGATCAAGGACAAAGAGAAAACAAAACACTCACTGAAAACAGCAAAGAAGAAACGAAGAAATGTACACGATTCCTATATGTTGCCACTGACAACTGGGTCGGTGGAGACGACGCTACTTTTGTTTGTCCCCAGTGGGATCGTTGTTATGCGTATCGAAGGAACTGTGACGTCATCACTTAACAGCCCCATGAAGGGCGAAAAACCGGGCTTTTCCAAAAAGGTGCGAAAAGGGCGAGCACATTTGGGAAAGGGCTAGGGGTGAGCCAATGAATACGTGGAAGGAGAGAAGTGTCTGTAGGGCCTTTCCTATCAAAATAATAAATTCTACTACTATTCTAAAAAATTCTAAGTGTGGTGGTGGTGGTGGTGGAGGGGGCGGGCACTTATTATACACGGAAATGAGAAAAAGCTGGTGTGAAATGTAGGAAATAAACGGGGATACACACACACTCGCGTATCCACAGACGTTGATCGACAGAAAAATGCATGTACATACATAAACACAAATGCAAAAGTTTAAAAACATACCATTGGACCATTGGACGCCCATCGCCGGAGGCGATGAAAGCGATGCTACAGCAAAAGCCATAGCAACTTGTGCTGGGATTGCACCATTCAACAGCTTACACACACACGCACACACAGGCGGGCAGAGATCAAGTCGGATGTCCATCCACTTGGCTCCTACGCTCCATGAGGATTCATTTCTTTTTGTCGTAGTCCATCTTTTCGTGGAGTGTTTCACAGAACTCAATGGCATAGAGTATCAAGAAGACTATGTTCTTGGCTATGAATATTCCGACTTTGCCATTCTTCATTTTCCAAGCGATAATTCGCATCACTAAGAAGGCCAGGTTGGCCACCATGGATGCGAACAGGTATCCCAGCTTGTACTTAATGAATTCGGCATCGTGATCTATCGTGATCTGCGATTCACGGTCACCTGCACCTGGTGCATTCCCTGAGTCGCAGCCTTGTGGTGGTGCCTCGCCTGCTCTCTTGTCCGCCGCCAGGGCGCGACGGCGTGACCCGACGGCGACTAGGGCAATGGTGGGCAGTAGGAAGCTGACTGCTCCGCAGACCGCCATTACCTCGGCCAAGCCACCGCTCAGGGAGTCGACCATGTCATGGGATTCGTCGTCCTTGTGAACGTAGCGGCCGTCCATGAAGAGCATATCCAAGAACTCAGAATTGTCGAACAGGTCCACGACAACATTATTCGACACGCGACCCATTGTATGATCGGGCCCATGAGCGGCGTGCCTATTTCCATGACCCTGTGTTTGTGGAGTCAGGCTGGCTTCGGAGCTGGTGCCTGCATTGGGCGGCCTCGCAATATCGAGACTTACACTGCCTTCGGCTCCGTTCGTGCGGTACGAGTGGTTGACAATGCCGGTTGTGCGCTGGCCGGCATCCGGCTGCTGCTGCTGCTCCTGCTGCTTCCCTTTACAGCATTGCAACTCGTGACAATGTTCGTTGGCCAGCACCAGGCACAAGAAGACCATACTAGTCCCGCCGACCGTGGCCTTCACCCAGTTGGCGCCCAAGTCATGGCGATCTGAACTGTTCAGGTTCTTGGCAATGTAGATGAAGATCGGAATCAGCTTGGCGGCCAGAAACACGCTATACAGTAGCCACGCACTCCATAGATATCCGGTCGAGTGCATATCGAACTTGGGATACACCAGCATATATAGCCAGAACAAGCAGGTGATAGCGTCGGGAATTGCGAACAGCCAATAGAGCACGTTGTCTGGGGGTGGATGCTTCACCAGGACGTACATTAAAACCGCAGCTTGCGCTGCGTAAAACGCAACGGCAAATAGTCCTAGGAACTTACATAGAAACCACACAATGAATCTCCAGCTCGCTAGAAAAGGCGGTTTGAGGCAACACAGCACGTCCCTGCATGAACTGGCCATGCTGACACGTTCATAGGCGATCCTGTACGTTCCTCAGTCTGAAGAAAACCTTCGAAAACGTCGTATTGGATAGCTGCCTGCTACTTGCAAGTCAGTTCCCGGTCAGTTATAATGGAGTCCGTCACAGAGAGAGAGAGAGAGAGAGAGAGAGAGAGAGGGAGAGAGAGAGAGAGCGGAGTTCACCAGGTGTACTCTGTGATCGGGAGGCGGTTTCGCATGTGGATCTGGATTCTGACGCTAGATGGCAATGCCTTGCAACAACCTATGTTCCCAGGCGCACGTCCGTGTACAGGTAGTGTATGCTTGAGCTCAGTGGTGCTACTGGCGCCATATACACTGCTGGCAACTGAAATCCGACTCCCTCGCCGGCGCGCCGCGCCGCCCGGGGGGTCGGATTTCAGTTGGCAGCAGTGTACATGTACATACACGTAACAGTAGAATTTGACCGGCCACTAAAATTCCCACTAGTACAGGTGACCCGTACAATGATATTACCGAAGTAGAAGTATGTAGAATTGAATGCACCCGCTTCGCGTAGCAGCAGAGAGCTTGCGTGGTCCGCAGTACCGCGATCGCAGTGGCAGTTGCGATATTTTCATTCAACGGACAGCGCAGTGGAATCTTGGAATCAGGATATCGAAACAAGCATGGACGCGAAGACTCCTGACAGATAGTGCTCAAAGGTCCTGGCTTCTGCTAAGGTGATTTTCCTGTACTAAACTACTTAAATGGGTACAGTGTACATTTTGTTACAGCCAGAGCACTGGAGCGTTGATGTCCACGTAAAGTTTAATGTTCCGGTTTTCGTCGCCAAGCTTCTTTGCGATTGCTTCGGACATTAACTCTTCAACCAAACACTTGATACATGTTCATGTACGCAAGAAGCATAAACCCAACGTCTTATTCATGAGTAGGACTAAAGGGACAAGCCCAACTTTTTTTGCAGTTTTCTGTCATAAAAAAATAAACGTCACAGGCTGCTCTTCGCAGGTGTCCGCGACGGAGCGGTCCGGGCGAGCGACCGCATCTCAGTGGGACACTTGTCCGTGGCTGTTGTACTGGAAATCTGTGGCAGAACCTTGCCATGCCAGAGGCTACACACATCCGGGTACCTATACCGGGACAGAAAAATCCTTGGTGTTGCTCCTTTCATTTTTATTTGTTCTTGCTGAGAAAGAAACGTTGCTGCTTGGAAAGCTTTCTGTTCACTCCAGCGACTTTCCTCTAATAACATTGCTCACTGATAATGATCATAGCTCGTGATGCCAATGGTGAAGAGAAGCTGGGTTTCTTGCCATTTGCAACTTCCTGGCTCTGAAAATATAGCTTGAACAAATAAGAGCTCCAAGTATTTTAGTTTTAGATTTCGATGTGCCAGACCTATCGTTACGAGATGCAGAGATGAGGAGCAAGGGAGGCGTTGGATTAATGCCAATAATGGTGTTTATGGCCCAGACAACGCCAGCGATTTTCACTTGTCAAGAGGACAGTCAAGTTGGAGCAGGCAGATGACAGATTATTTGAGCATTTATAGCGGAGTGGGTGGTTTGCTAAAGAGAATCGTCTCAGTACCTCATGGTTACTAGTATCTGTCAAATGCCTCTTATTGCTAGTCTGCATTAGAGCATAGCAGAATTGATCATATCACAAGTAGTGTCAAGACTTGATGTCCTACGATTATACTCAGATCATGTTGTAACTTCACGGCAATATTCGTCCTGCCATTGTACGCTCTCCCAGAATTGCCTGCAGAAGTCACGCGCCTGTGCAAGGGAAAATGCGTTTGCATTGCTTACGGATGCAAGCGGATGGAGTGTAGAACAGATGAGAAAAAGTGATCCGGATATTCAACTAGCTTGGACCGCCATTATAAATTTGCCTGATGCCTGGACTATCTGAACATTGCTCCAAACCAATCCAAAGAAGCAATACCCACACAGGAAGCCAAATGATAAACCCATTCATCAGCTATCGAACCTTTCATCAAAACATAATGCAGTGCATGCCTACTACTACTCAAACGAGATCAACGGATGCCACATGCCACACAGATACAACGTGGAGGCTCAGTATTTTCAAGAACCCAGTGCAGTCTAGACAACTAGAACAACGAGGCTTGCACCTAATGTCCCTCGATTTGCTTGCCGTATTTAGTTCCTTGCAATTCTCCCAGGGATATGCACCACAGTATGAGATATATGAGGGATTCCGGCAGCATGATAGATCAATCGGTGTGTGCATGTGTGCATGTGTGTGTGTGTGTGTGTGTGTGTGTGTGTGTGTGTGTGCGTGTGTGTGTTTATGGTAGTTTGAAGCAAGCCGTATCCGAGAACCGGTCACTGAGTCTGCAGTGTCGTCGTCGCGTGTATGTTGCCGTGGTGCTCTCTACCTTCCTGTACGGCGCGGAGACAACGAAGGCTCCGGACCTACGACACCTCAACCTTTTCCACCATCAATGTGTCAGATCTATCGTTGGAGTGTCGCGACGGCAGCAATGGGAGACCCACGCTACGTCCTCAGCCCTTGCAAAGATCCTTGGAGTGCCTGAGGACATTGGTCACATCGTACGGGAATGGCGTTTGCGCTGGCTTGGACACGTGGCACGGATGGAAGATCACCAGTTGCCGAAGTGTGTTCTCTTCGGTGAACTGCCTGCCCCGTGCTCCGCGCGTGATCCACGCAAGAGGTGGAGGGACGTCGTTATGCATGACTTTGCGTCGGTTGAGCCACCGGTACCAACATGTGGATGGTACAATGCAGCCCAGAACCATCCGGAGTGGCGTGCCATTGCCCGTCGACCACCCAAGGCACCCTCTGCTGCTGGCTACGGTTGTGCCTGCGGCCGCATGTTCCGTCGAAGCGGCGACCTGAAACGCCATCAGTCATTCTGTCGTGGACTGGAGAAATAACAATGCGCTATCATTGCTACGCAATAGGCAAGGTCAAGGTGTGTTTTTGGTGGTACAGGAAATGCTATGTACGCCTCTTTTGTCGCTCACACATTATCCATTGCCGGCATTGGTTACACGTTATTATCAATTTGTTATGACCTTCGCTGGTCTGCATACCCACCCACTCTACTCCCTACTCTACTCTCTAAAGTTGAGACTTTCGTTTGCCATTTCATCCGGTAGTTTGACTCTGTGAGAATATCCCTGCTACATGTACATGTATAATATAATATATACTTTACAATTATCCTTGTACGTGTCTATCTTCTTGATACCATGACTTTCTTTGAAGGTCTTGTGGCTATGAAATGTTATTTGCTGCAGGTCATGTGTGTGGTGTGGTGTGTGTGTGTGTGTGCATCCGTGAATGTCCCACGCTTGGCCCGTGGGTAAATATACAGTCATGTATATGTTATGTGCCACACCAATTTCGCTATCTGTATAATATTATGCAGCACAGTGGCAGGCATAGAGAGAGAGAGAGAGAGAGAGAGAGAGAGAGAGAGAGAGAGAGAGAGAGAGAGAGAGAGAGAGAGAGAGAAAGAGAGATACGTTTTAATAATGTGTCTGAGGTGAATTCTTCACTACTACATGTACTTGTATGATCGAGCGTACGAATGTGTGTGTGTGTGCGTGTGTGTGTGTGTGTGAATATCCCACGCATAGCCACGTGCGCGGTGACACACAATTACATTATGTGTAAAACAGCGGCTGGTAGAGAGATAGAGACAGACAGACAGACACAGAAAGACAGAAACAGAGGGATGCGCATAAAGAGCGACAGACAGAGACACAGACTCGGAGAGAAAGAGGCAGAGACAAACAGACAAAGAACAGACTGAGGAGAAAACAGACAGAGACAGACAATCAGACACAGAAAGACCGAGAAAGAAACAGAGGGACGCACATAATGAATGACAAAAGGAGAGACAGACACAAAGACTCAGAGAGCCAGAGACAGAGGGTCCTTAGGGAGAGACAGAGAGAAAAAAACTGAGAAAGGGAGAGGCAGGTCGAGAAGGAAGAAGACACAGAGACTGAGAGAGGGACAAAGAGAGACAGAAGAAGAGAAGCAAACGGAGAAACAGCGACATAAGTACAGGGCCAAGAAGACAGACAAACGAAAAAAGACAGAAAAACATAGAGAGACAAGCAGAGACAGACCAAGACAGGGAGACAGCTGGAGAGTTACAAAGACAAACACAGATAGGCAGACAGAAACGCCGAGACGAAGATTCAGAGAAACACATAGAGAGATAGATAGAGAGAGAGAGAGAGAGAGAGAGAGAGAGAGAGAGAGAGAGAGAGAGAGATAGGGAGAGAGAGAGAGAGAGAGAGAGAGAGAGAGAGAGAGAGAGGGAGAGAGAAGAGAGAGACGCTCGCACACACACACGCGCGCACATACACACACACACACAGAAACAGGGAGAGAAACTGAGAAAGAAAGAGACAGAGAAAAGTGACCGAGTGAGGGACAAAGAGAGACACACAGAGAAAGACTGAAAAAGAGAAGCAGTCAGAGAAACAGAGACAGACAGATGGAGACAGAGAAACAGAAAGGAAGACAGACAGACTTACAGACAGATGGACAGACAGACAGATAGGGACAGGCACACGGACAGAACGAGATAGGCAGACAGCTAGAGAATGACAAAGACAGGCATACAGAAAAACCAAGACACAGACAGAGACACATAGACACAGAGAGAGAGGGGCAGACAGATAGATAGATAGAGAGATCAATAGAATAGAGAGACAGACAGACAGAGAAACATGTGGAGACACACAGATACGAGAGATTTCGTTCGTTGGATTTCTAATACTGAAGTAGTATAATACAAGTAGGTAGCAGCATAATGCACACAGATCTAGAGTGCTGAGAGTTGTCGAATGCGGCGAAAGCAGAGTGTAGTAGACACTACAGGAGTGAAGCAAAGCTGATTTGTTGTAATGCTGCCTGACTGCTTGCCTGTGCTGCCTGATGATTGGACTGGGCAATGAACCAGCCTTGTACCACTGCTGTACTGTGTGCAAAAACGTATAATGAGGTGAACTCATAAAACAGTGAGCCAAAAAAAATGCGATTAAAAAGCCGATTCACAAACCAGGTAAAGACAGGAAGAGAAGGAAAGATGTGTGCGCATATACCCTGAACCCGTGCACGCACACACACACATACACACACACACACACAGAAGGGAGTTGCACAGACATTTGCCCAACATTGTCCCATGATAATGAATTCTTGAGTTTTTGGACATTGTATTGCATTGCTGCTCCATCTACATGGCTGTATTTGTGTTTCACATCTCCATTTCAAGTTTCCTAATAAAGATTGTGTCAAGTAGTAGTAATCCCTATTTCGTGCCTTGGAGTTACAATTGTGTTCTTTTCTTATTTTCTCGCTAGCTTCTCTGATTATTGATTTTGAATTGCCTTCATCATTGTTTTGCTTTGAATCTCTTTTTCGTTTTTGTTCCTTTTCCATATTTATAACTTCGGGTTCTTTCAAATAAAGATTTTGAGTAGTGGTGGTAGTAGTAGTGGTAGTAGTAGTAGTAGTAGTAGTAGTAGTAGTAGTAGTAGTAGTAGTAGTAGTAGTAGTAGTAGTAGTAGTTTTTTCTTTTGTATGAATCTCAATTCTATGGTTTCATTTCTGGCGGTGTTCAAGCAGTTCTGGTTTGGATGTTTTTCTTTCCTTTTCCTTCCCCTTTTTTCATGTATAAACATTGCTGTTGCCATTAATATTTGTTATCTTTCTATTTTGTTACAATTTTGCTGTTCACCTTTTGAATTCATTGCCCTCCTTGCATTCACATCTTCATTGCTTTGTGCTTTCAATAAAAACACATTTCAGTAGTAGTAGTAGTAGTAGTAGTAGTATTTATTATTTGACTAGGGGAGTCCCAACAGGCATGGCCTTGTTACAGGGAACCCTAGGTGAATCTTTGTGAGGTGAGCAAAGGTACCAGCAGATTGTGCCTGACGACAGTTTGGAGGAAGAGTGTTCCACAGACCTGCCGCCAGAAAAGAAACTGAGCGCAGTCCATACCCAATATGTGCAGTAGGTAATACTAAGGCAGCTGTATCCTGGCCACGAGTACGAGCATTTGTGTGCGGGCCAACTGAACGCTGGAGAAACAGTGACTGAAGGAGGGGGCTAGCAATTGATGATAGGCAGCGATAGACCAAAACGTATAGTTTCAAATTAACTCTTTGCTCAAATGAATACAGATGACACCGTTGTAAAACTAATGCAGTTGGGGTCATTCTATCTGAACCAAATGCCTTCTTCATCCCAATATGGGTGACCGTTACAAGCCTGTTATATAGGGTAGTTTTCAAACAGTGCACATACGCATTACTTGCATATTCTAGAGTAGACTGTATAATTGACAAGTAGAAAGTTCTCCGAGCTGTAGCTGATAAATTGCGACGGCCATGAGCAAAACAGGCTAGTTTAGCGAAGACCGCTGAACACACCTTCTCTACTTGTGGGCGGAACGTAAGATGCTCATCGATTAGTATACCGAGGTATTTCACAGTAGAGACAGGGGAAATGACAATACCTTCACAGGTCAGGTACAGGGCTGGGCTCAGTGCAGGCAGGGCAGGACGCTGTATCAACATGAACTGTGTCTTAGTGGGGTTGAGCTGAAGGCCTTTCTCATCAAGGTATTGCTCCAGCAACCGCATACTATCCTGCAAGCGTAGCATAATTGTAGCCACATCAGAGCCGAATACGTAGAACGCAATATCATCAGCGTACAGCTGCACGACACTCTGGTGAAATATATCTGGTACCCGGCGAATGTAGACACAGAAAAGCAAAGGCCCAAGAACAGACCCCTGGGGGACCCCTCTTGTACAGGGTTTGGTGTCACCCTTCTCACCATTGACAGTAACCTGCTGGCTGCGATTCGTGAGATAGTCTGAGAACCACTTGAGGACAGTGCCGCATAAGCCAGTGGTGGCTAGCTCATCCAGCAGACCTGCGTGCTGCACACAGTCAAACGCCTTGCTCATATCCGCAAAGACTACTCCGCATTGGTCACCGTTGTCAAGTGCTCTGTTCCAACTCTCTATGCAAAGTGTCTGGGCATCCTCACAGCTATGGTGTCAGCGGTATGCAAATTGTTCAGCTGGTATGGCTGACAGGTCTGGATTCTGGGTGAAATACGAAGTGACTTGCTTGTGGACAACCTTCTCTAGGATCTTGGCAGCGATAGGCAACAGTGAGATTTGCCTGTAGTTGGTGGCTGAGGTCTTATCACCAGATTTGTAAACAAGGCAGACATGGGCATGTTTGTAGGCAGCAGGAAAGATGCCAGAGCGAAGGGTCTTGTTGACGATAAAAGTTAGCGGATACGAGACTGAATCTCTGCAGGATTCACCACAGCTGGCCACGATATTCAAACAGGGCTTTCAAATGCAAGATCATAACGTGAAGCGACTTGGAAGAATTAGTACGTATGCGAAGTGTATCGGCGGATGCATGCAGGGCGATAGTGCGGGTTCGAATCCCAGGTTGTGTCTTGAAAAAAATAGGAGAAATGAAAATCTCTATGCCTTTTTTGCCTAGGTCATCAAGGCAAAAAAAGCATAGCGTAGGGCCCTGAGCTTCCAAGCTCTCTCGTATTAATAATACCACACCATAATTGCGCTCTCCAGCCGACCTCGATTCGTTGCCACAGTACACCACCAGCAAAGCGACACATCCCCTGGTACTGAATTCACTCATACAGCTGTTTCAATTCACTCATACAGCTGTTTCGAGCATGAAACTCTCGTAGGTGAAGGAACATATTGTAGATTATC
>NC_088648.1:22929817-23082198 GCF_964019385.1 Sycon ciliatum
ACACCGTGCACATACATGTACAGTCCTGTAGCCCCGTTAGTGAGACCTGTATCTTGTTGTGGGCCACCATTCTGCTTCTCTCACGACCTTCTTACCACTGTCCTCGTTCCTCACTATTATTCATTTCCCTCCTCCTCCCCTCCTCATGGTTTTACTGTATTATGGCGCGCTTTGACTGCGTAGACGCCGAGACCTTTAAGGTCGGCAGAGCAGCCTGGTCCCGCCACCACTTAATTCTCGCACATATTCGGGAATATAGTGGACTTTCGTATAAAAACACCAAAAAGACACCCACTCTCTTTACATTGGTGGGTGTTCCCACTGAGTCTTGAGATGTAGCAATAGAAACAGTTATGACCATTGTGGTCCCTTGGACTAGGGCAGCCCACGGCGCCATCCTGGAAAGACCCAAATTCAGAGGAGAACGGTTGTGTTTAACAGTTGTTTTGCTTGGCAAGCCTTCAATTCAGTCACAATATTCCACTGCTGATATTCCACTGATGATAGTGACATGAAAATCGATTTTGGAAAATATTTGACCTCGTTGATGCATGATGATGACTGCAGAGTTAGTTAATTTTATTGCTTTACTTCAAGTACTAAAATTGTTGTCTCAGCGGCGTTTATTCAGAACAGTAGTTGTTGTTTTCTATATTATTTCACACATTCAAACGAGATGACGAGCCAATAAAATGATGGCGAAAGCTAAGGCTAGAAGTGGCTATGGAAGCACATAGTACGAGATTAGGATACTAACAATATTGAGAGTCAATAAAGTTGGGGGGGGGGGAGAACACGATGACATGAATGCACACCAAGTACAGTACGTTGATATACGCTGTGCGTTCAATTTGGAACTACTTCAGTATGAAAGTTTCGATTTCTCGAAGGCCTAAATTCAGCCTCCAATCAGCTCGCTGATGTGGTGCAATATTTCTTTCTCTCTCTTTTTCTCTCTCTCTCTCTCTCTCTCTCTCTCTCTCTCTCTCTCTCTCTCTCTCTCGAGAGAGAGAGAGAGAGAGAGAGAGAGAGAGAGAGAGAGAGAGAGAGAGAGAGAGAGAGAGAGAGAGAGAGAGAGAGAGAGAGAGAGAGAGAGAGAGAGAGAGAGAGAGAGAGAGAGAAAGAGAGAGAGATAGAAAGATTGCATCACGTCCGCGAGCTGATAGAAGGCTGAATTTAGTCCTTCAGGAAATCGAAACTTTCATAGTTCCAAATTGAACGCACCCCGTATATCAACGGACTGTACTTGGTGTGCATCCAAGTGTTCGTCATCCAGTCGTAAACATAACCATGACTGTAACGTCCCCAGTGCATGTAACTTTGTCATTGCATAACGCGGTAAGCATCAAGCGTGTATTTTATTATTGAATTGAATTGGCATACAGAAAACGTGTGAAGAAGAGGTTGTAGCGAGAGGTTGTAGTGAGAGGTTGTAGCAACGCTGCCGATACTTTGGGAATTGTAGGGAGTAACGCATAATTCCAAAGAAAATACTAACGAACGGAGAAACCTGGACTGGAATAACACAAACTAGATTACACTATTCAACGCTTGTGTGCAATAAGCAGGACGTATTTGCAAGCAGGCATAGTGAGATGGTCTAAGACCATTATTGAGAAGCAGAAGATATCAGGTTTAAGTCCTACTTGGAAGCGGAAGGATTTTTCCAGCCGTGCTGCGACCCACAGTTAAAATTGGGAAGTCGGGGCCTGGCACGAGGGAAACATGGATGCAGTGACTGGTATTTTCGGTCTTTGACCACTTTAGTGGGTCTGATCTTCTCATCTCCCACCGCTTTAGGGGCTGCATCTGCGCCTTGATCCTTGAAGGGTGGTGGCGTTCCTACGGATGCGCAAAACCCGGCCTCCAGCCGAGTCCTGCGCGAACCGTGACAAAAGAAGAATTCGATGTCCTCCTTATTAATTTAGCTTCAGTCATAGATTCCAGCTCAGGTGCTGTACAAAATGCCCGTAGTCCCGGTGGTCACCTGTTAGTGCCTACCGCGTACACAAATTGTTCGCCACCTGTTCCCGTACAGTTCAGTAATCCTCTCGTGGTATTACAGATACATCGTGTTCTCCCCCCCCCCAACTTTGTTGACTCTCAATTGTTAGTATCCTAATCTCGTACTATGTGCTTCCATAGCCACTTCTAGCCTTAGCTTTCGCCATCTTTTTATTGGCTCGTCATCTCGTTTGAATGTGTGAAATAATATAGAAAACAACAACTACTGTTCTGAATAAACGCCGCTGAGACAACAATTTTAGTACTTGAAGTAAAGCAATAAAATTAACTAACTCTGCAGTCATCATCATGCATCAACGAGGTCAAATGTTTTCCATAATCGATTTTCATGTCACTATCATCAGTGGAATATCAGCAGTGGAATATTGTGACTGAATTGAAGGCTAGCCAAGCAAAACAACTGTTAGACACAACCGTTCTCCTCTGAATTTGGGTCTTTCCAGGATGGCGCCGTGGGCTGCCCTAGTCCAAGGGACCACAATGGTCATAACTGTTTCTATTGCTACATCTCAAGACTCAGTGGGAACACCCACCAATGTAAAGAGAGTGGGTGTCTTTTTGGTGTTTTTATACGAAATTCCACTATATTCCCGAATATGTGCGAGAATTAAGTGGTGGCGGGGCCAGGCTGCTATGCCGACCTTAAAGGTCTCGGCGTCTACGCAGACAAAGCGCGCCATAGTACAGTGAAGCCATGAGGAGGGGAGGAGGAGGGAAATGAATAATAGTGAGGAACGAGGACAGTGGTAAGAAGGTCGTGAGAGAAGCAGAATGGTGGCCCACAACAAGATACAGGTCTCCCTAACGGGGCTACAGGACTGTACATGTATATGCACGGTGTTCAGTGCTTTGTTGCCGCTAGGCCACCCACAAACCTGCCTGGTCTTGTTGTTCCATAGGTTCGGGCATGATAGCCACCCTATATTCACCTAAACGGGTGCACAGCAGAGAGTATTGATGACGCATCCAACTGTCACTGTGGTTTGCCCATGCCATCTGGTGTTTTGCAGCAAGCATCTTTTCCGCATGTCTGTGGTTGAACAGGTGGCGCCATTGCTTTTACTTCGTCCCCAAGATCACTACTTGTCTATATTGCGAGAGATATGAAACGTGATCTGCTAGGCCAATATGTCAAGGCATTTCGGCCCGCGAACTTGAGAATTCGGAGGCCTGTAGAGACGATCGTGTCCAACCAGTGAGGGATGGCACATGAATTAGCCTTCGCAGCCTGCACTGCTGGAGCCGCATTGAGTAGGAGAGCACGCAGAAAGTCTGGTTTGGTCTGCCGGGGATCGGGATTTTTATGCCCGAAGCGGTGCCCTGCGTTGACCTGCTTTCTGTTGCCGTTGCCGTACTTTCAGAAAGTTTCACTTAGCAGACATGATCTTGTCTCGCAGACTGATAACTATTGATAGAATGGTCACTCAAAGAAAGTGCTCAGAAAAATACACTCTACATAATTGTTACAGTCAACATAACTTTGGAAGGAAACCGTTGATATCTGTTAGTTTGGCTGCGCCATCTGTTTGCTCCTGTGTGTGGTGTTAGAAAGGAATGTAGGAGGGGAGGGAGAGAGAGCAAGAGAGCCATAGTGACAGCACGGAGCCAGGGTTCTCAGAAGTGTCAAGAGCTTGCACGTTCCGTACCAAAGAGGGATGTCACCCTTTAGGAACGCCTCTGCTCCTACTGATCGCGTGAGTGAGTGATGAGTGAGGGTCACGCGAGACTGCATTATCCTGCCGCTAGTATCATTAGTCACTGCTCTAGCATAGTAGACCGGTACTAAGAGGGCTAGATCCCGTCTGCATCCAGGGGATTCCCGCTCCGTGAAAACCAGTCCAGGCACTGGGATATACCCAGTCATTTTCGTGTTCTCCTCGCACTCCGGCTCCAGCAGTACAGACAGGGACATCTACCTCATGTGCCTTCTCTGGTAAGTTCGACAGGGTAGACTCAACTGGCCTCGTGACTCGTAGTGTCTGTGGCACAATATGCGTTAACATATCAGCCTAGCGCAGCACGTATTCAAAAAGGAATTGACACGTACTCTCCGTGAAGATGAAGTACATGTAAATGTGTTAGTGATGCACATCCACCAGTTCAACAACAGATATGCGGAAAGCAAAGCACCACAAGTCTTACTAGTATGCCACTGGAAAACCACACGGACAGCTAGGAGAGAGAGAGACAGAGACAGAGAGAGAGACAGAGAGAGACAGAGAGAGAGAGAGAGAGAGAGAGAGAGAGAGAGAGAGAGAGAGAGAGAGAGAGAGAGAGAGAGAGAGAGAGAGAGAGAGAGAGAGAGAGAGAAAGAAAGAAAGAAAGAAAGAAAGAAAGAGGGGGAGAGAAAGAGAGAGAGAAAATCCACTTATCTCCAGACAATACAGTGAATAATGGAGTATGGTGGTGTAGCCCATTACCCTCGGCCGACACGAAGTCTCGTCTTCATATAATTATATGAATCATAGCTGATGGACGCATCAAAGTGAGATCGGGTAGGAACAACTAAAATTTAATTGTGAATAAACTAAAAGCCCAAAAAGAGACTGAAAAGATTGAATTGCTCACAGTATCATCGTATGGCACGATGCCAGACAAACTCACGATCAATGCGTGTCTCCTGCCTAGACACGATCGTGTGAAATGCATCCAGAATGCACCTGTCACCAACACTCACGGACCTCCCTCCAAACTGCATTCCAAGTTATGCAACGGGACTGCTGCAGCGAGGAACGTAGCGCTAGACTTAGGGCTCGGCTCCGAACAGTATGGGGCGTTCAAGCAGCCACACCAGTGGCGGCACGAATCAGCCCAATCTAGTCATCAGGGTGTAGCTACATAAACAATTTGTTAGAGCAGATTTGCCAATAGAACAGTAGGGCAAGCCATAGCGGACGGCTAGAGTTTTGTCTTCCGTTACCAATACCATTCTGGTTTTCGTAGTAAGTTGCTGTCTCTTACTGCGGCATTAGTCATGGAATGTTCACGCACACTTGGGTTCATTGTCGCTGCAGTTGTACTCATCTTTTCTCAGGATGCGTTTCTGCACTTTTTTTTAGTCCGAACCTTGTACTTCCAAGGCTTTTTCTATAGCAAAGATTCGACTATGCCTGAAAATCCACCGGAGATGAAGCACCTTTATCAAGGTCGTCTTGCAGGGCCTTACTGGGGGATCGATGTCTGCAAGTATTCATTCTGCCTATCATTTTTATTGCTGTGTAAAAAGTCTCCCACCTTCCAGAAATGGTGGTCGAAAAACGTTAACGACGGTTCCAGCAGTCGCACTCATCTGTGGGTTCCATGGCTAGTCTACGCCGCCGTCTTGGTAGCCAAATTGATACCCATCTACTTATTCGTGGCAAGGTTCACGGACTCCCAACCGAAGGTGGGTTCAAATGTGCTGAAGGTTTGTGTAGCAGCTACGAGTGTGGTGTATCTCTGTCTGACCCAAGCCTTCTTTCATAATGCGAGCCCTCAAGCATCTGACGGCACAGCTCAGTCGAGCCCTCAAGCATCTGACGGCACAGCTCAGTCGAGCCCTCAAGCATCTGACGGCACAGCTCAGTCAGGCGACACGCCGCATCATTCTGTTGATCGTATGACCATGGGTGTTGTGTTCGACATCATCGACAATGCAGAGTTGTTGGACCTTCTACTCAGGGATGGCAGAAGAGGTCACAATCCTGATACCGATAAGGAGGAATTGAACACCATTAAGAAAGGCATGACCTGTGTCGTTACGGTAGTTGGAACTCTAGCCCTTATGCTACCAGCCATAGCATTATTGTCCCTGGAAGCCTCTCAGACTCCGCAACCGTCGTCCAAAGAAGACGCAAAACCAGCCCGGCGTTCGTCAGACGAAGTACCCTCAGCACAAAATCAATTAGAGCCGGCCCAAGGTGACGCAGAAAGAGGCCAGTCTCCATCAGACGAAGAACGCACAGCACCAGATCAATTAAAGTCGGCCCAAGAGGAACCAAAAACGAGAGACAAACGTCTTCAAGTATCTTCTACCTTTTGGAAGCGGTTGTACCTCGTGGCGTCGATCATAATGAACCTCATCTTCTTTGTATTGCGGGTTATTATAGCATTTTGGCACAACAACGAAGTTGGAATTTTTATCGCCAAGAACATCATATTCCTTATTGCCTACGTCCTTGAGTTTTGCGAAACCCTTGAACACAAAGGAGGGGCCGATTCAAGCGATTCCGCAAGCCCAAGCCCAACGTCTGTTGGGGATGATGTTGCACAGCGCACTAGCACGTGTACAACTGGCAACCTTGACGAATCTGGCGCTGACCCAAGGCCACAGTAACCATGGCAGCTTGGCGATAACTCTGGAGACTGGCTTGGTGTAGTGTTGCCTCTCTGTTGTGCACGAAAGTGCGCATGCAAGCACCACTGCACTGGAACACAAGACAGCCTTGGCCTTAGCATCCGGAGCACATCAGATCAATGTTGGCATGGCTACCATGGCTACCATGGCTACCGTGCGACACAGCTTGTTCTTATTTGTAATTTATTTGCAATTCTTGCGCCGCACTGTACGCTTGGGTCGCTTATCCTGTCCAGGTGTTTTCGCCGATTCTTGCTATATGCATCCCTTTCAGACCTGTCTACCGTGCACCGTAAAAAACATTTCGGCTAAAGAATTCCTAGAATCCCTTTACATGCCCTCTTTGGGAGGCATGCATTGTTCTCCGCGCTCCGTATTATTTTAAATTTTGTCTATCGACTTTTAAAAATTGCTTTGGCAATGCACATGTGTTGGCTCCTCGTCCACACATTCCTGCAATCTTTCACATGGTCAATTTCCAAGTCCCATAGTCCTCCGCTCGTCCATATCAAAAATGTAATAATCTGTGTCGAACGTGAGCAAGTGTGCCGCCACCCTTCCCCATAGACCCTCATAGAACTCGATTCATGCACACTGCTAGGAATTGCTGCTTAGTACATGCTGAATTTTACGCATTGATCATGTTGCTTCCTAGTGACACTCCTTTGCTTCGATCTCTCCATCCAACTCGGCATAATATACATATTTAGTTCAGACAAGAACCTGTCAAGGCCTCTCTGAGATTTTTAATATGCTTTTACTAGTAGGTTAAACGACGTTTGCATCTTTCCCTCGAAGCAGTGAATATTATGAATGAATGAATTTATACGATTTAAGAAGATGTGTGGCAGTACAGTGTAAGCGTGTTGGGACATAAACGTTGCGGAGGTACACCTACCGGCAAATATAATTATGTACTATCATACGGTGACAGGAAGCCAGATTCCCCGCTCAAATAGTGCTCAATACCTGTACTGTTCCTGGTCGCACACTACCTACAGTGCTGAGTACCCTTGGGTATAGTTGTCCAATATAAAAGCCAGAACGATGGCGTGGAACTTGGAGTCGCAACACACCAATCTGTCTCCCTTACTAGTACATAATATACATTCATACATATACTTCAGTCATACTGTAAAATGCACGTCCACTCCTGTACATGGAACATTTTTATTGGGCCTAAGCCTGTTTTGGAACTCCACTTTAAATATACTTCAGTAGTCAACAACAACATGTGAATATGATCGTATAAGCGGATGACAGTTTGGTACAGGTCAGCAAATCATTAGGTGGGATGGACTTTCTCGGCCGCTCGAATTCGTGTCGTTCCTGCCTGATATCATTCATTGAGACCTTCAAAAGGAACCTCGCTTTTCCAAGAAGAAGTCTTTAGCTGTCTCCTTCCCGTGCTTTTCTGGATCGACATCCAGAAATTTGTTTACGGTATACGTGTCGGTGATATTACATGACGTATGTACTTGTCAGTCAGAAATGCTATACCAGAACGGAGTAATGCTCGGGGAGAGTCTCCTGGCAGCCCTATCCAGACACATGATCGTGTGAAATGCATCTCAAATGCAGCTGTCACCCACGGTCACGCCACAGCCATCCAAACAGAGTTTGGATGGCTGTGGCGTGACCGTGGGTGACAGCTGAATTTGAGAGATGCATTTCACGCGATCATGTGTCTGGATAGGGCTGTCAGGAGACACTCGTGTGAAATGCATCTCAAATGCAGGAGACACTCCCTGAGCATTACTCCAGACAGTAAAATCATTATTATTTTACTGTCTGGAGTAATGCTCGGGGAGTGTCTCCTGACAGCCCTATCCAGACACAATCATGATCGTGTGAGATGCATCTCAAATGCAGCTGTCACCCACGGTCACGACTGCATTTGAAGATCAACAAAGAATTGATCAACATAAGCCTCCCGCCACGCTGGCGGTTTCTGAGACAGCTAACGGTATTTCATTTTGGAACTTTAGTATTCGTGTGTATTTGTGCAGGCTTTGTGGCCGGATTCCTGACTGTAACTATCATGATCTCCTTCGTGGAGGTTTGTTGTATCCTTGGCTTTTGGCCGTTACTTTATAGCCATCATAATATTGGGCATCGTTGCCCGTTTGGTCTGCGATACAAAATAGAATCTCAACAACATGAAAATATCATAGCGACATTGCTCAACATTAAAAAATGCATTTGAAGTAGGGTACAGCTCAATCAGACAATGAAATCCAGTCACGTCACTCAAGGTCGTTGCGCAGCCCTAGACCTGTGAACACTGTGCTGCGACATGGTGCAAGGCGCAAACTTGAGTGACGCGACTGGATTTCGTTAAACGCAGCCTCTGTAGGTATGCAACGGACAACTGCAGCAATACATGTAGGAAACGCGGAGCTACACGACTTTTAGAATTGTGTTGAGTCCAAACAAGAGACTGACCAAATTCCAAATGAATAATGCATGAACTAATGAATTAAATGACTTGTGGGTCTAACATACCACCCCTCCATGAAAAAGAATCCCGCGTCCTCGCGGAGAAAAAAAAAGAAAAAATAGAGAAAAAGAGAAAAAATGACTGAGGGAGAAAAAACACAAAGACACACACACACACACACACACACACACACACACACACTGCACGCGCGCACGGATCTCACAAAAGTGTTTACTAGTATCATGCATTACAGTTATTGTTCCTGTAGTCTAAGCTAGACGTGACAAGGAACCTACTGATACTGCCTGCATGGCTAAAAATAGCGTAGTTGCACTTCTGCTAAACATCAAAAATTAGAGCGTGGCTCACCATGATCGGACCTCTAATTACTAACATTTTATGAACACATGCGCGCACACACACTACAAAAAAATTGACGAAATAAATAAAATAAAATAAATAAATAAAATTTCACGGTTCGCGTGAGACTCCGCCGAAGGCCCAGTTTTCCGCATCCGCAGGAACGCCACCTCCCTCTTGGATCAAGGTGCAGATGCAGATCCTAAGCGGTGGGAGGTGAGTAGATCATACCCACCACAAAGTGGTCAAAGACCGAAAATCCCATTCACTGCATCCATGTTTCCCTCGTGCCAGGCCACGAGTTCCCAATTAACTGTGGGTCGCAGCACGGCTGGAAAAAATCCTTCCACTTCCAAACAGGACTTTGACCTGGTACCCTCTGTTTCTCAATCATGGTCCTAGACCATCCCACTATGCCTGCCTGCCTAATAAACCGAAAATAAATTTGACGAAGAAGGAACGCATACAAAAAAGAAATAGAGAAAGGTAGCTGACCTGCACGACGAGACGAGGTTGACCTGGACAAGAAGAGGCCGACATTGAAGAGACGAGGTTGGAGATGAGACGAGGTTGGAGATGAGACGAGGTTGGAGATGAGACGAGGTTGGCGACGAGACGAGATTGACGTGACGAGACGAATGCCAGGCGGTAGAGCACGAGAATCCCAGGGTCGCGCGCTTCGGCAAAAGCCGGGCGCCAATGTTGAGTCCAAACAAGAGACTGACAACGGGAACAGGTAGGTTGGTGGAACGACATTAATTTATTAGAAACGGGACAAGAGACCAAGACGAACGAAACCACTTCATGGTGATTATTGAAGAGGGAGATTATTGAAGAGAGCTTATTAAAGAGAGAGAGTTGAGAGAGAAGCAAAGGCAATAAAGCAGTCTCTCTCTCTATCTATCTCTCTCTATCTATCTATCTATCTACATGTATCTATCTATCTCTATCTCGAATCTATCTCTCCTCTCTCATCATGCATGCGTCACACTCTCATGGAAATTTTTTATTTTTTATTTAATTATTTATTTTATAAGATTGCATGCTTCACACTCTCATGTAATATTTCTTTCCTTTCTTCGTCTTTTTGTGAGAGCTTGGACAATCCACTTGTCCAGGCAAGAAGGCAGCAATGCCTGTTCATTCTGGCGAAGTAAAATAAAATATACCAACCAACCAACCAACCAAGCAACGCAATATAAAGGGCCTGGGTACCTATGGCAAACATGGACGCGCAAGCAGCTACCCAGGCCAAATGAATAATGCATGAACTAATGAGTTATATGACTTGTGGGCCTAACAATTGCAATGAACAGAACGAGCTGAAAAGTCATTTCACAAAGGCTTTATTGTGTTCATAACAAGTGGATACAAAAGAGAGAACAGTCACAGTAAAGCCTTTGTGAAATGACAGTTCAGCTCGTTCTGTTTATCGCAATTCGAAAACAGTACTATTGTCGCCTCGTCGCTTATTTGTAACACTTTTGCGGTCCATTATTTTGATTTCGTGCATCTGCTTCCACTGGCATAGATCTAGGCTGTACGGGCTTGTGCAAACTTTTCCACCTAAATACAGTAAAACCTGAAACTAAATCACCGTGGCTAGCGACCAGCCTGGTACTACAGACCACCGTGGCTAGCGACCAGCCTGGTACTACAGACCACCGTGGCTAGCGACCAGCCTGGTGCTACGGACCACTTCGCCGGGCACGCACGGTCTCGCACTCACATGATGGTTGTGCGGTTCAATCCTCTAACTAAGGACCACCTGCCACTAAAGACCGCTTTCTCTGGCCCCAAGCCAAGGGGTGGTCGTTAGTCACAGGTCTTACTGTACAGGTACATGTACAATCAAGTTTCTTTGGATTAGACCTTTTTCAGACTTTTTTCAAATTTTCATTTTGATTTCATCGTCGAGTTTCATCCCTTGTATTTTTGGTTTTCTTCCATCTTTCCATGTCGTATTGTTTGAATAAACCCGTTTTGAGGACATGTACAATCAACAGTACATCTTGGTACAATACATGTATCAGGAAATGTGAACAGGAAATCGAAATATCATACATGTGACGTTACGTCTGAAGTACAAGCACTGTACTGGCCAATGCCCCACCGTTAGGCGCTGCATCTGCCGCTAGGGTTTACCGGGTGTTAGCGGCCGTCGTGAGTTCCCTTTGAGAACGGACCCGATAATTTGCTTACTTACTTACTGACCAATGTGTGTGGATCGTAGTGAGTCCGGTCCGTGCTCAGTCCTGCCTGTCGTCCACAGGTCTGTAGGAATGCGGAAGACGCGGTCTGTGGGTTTGGCGTCCCCGTCGTGGCGCCCCAGTGCTCGAGAACGTGCAAAGTGGCACTGCTTTGAACTAGGTCGCGAGAGAGAGAGAGAGAAAGAGAGAGAGAGAGTGAGTGAAGTAGGAGTACGCTGTACCTATACACAAGGGCGATACAGTGGGAATACAACAACATATTCTATTTTGCAAGGCCCACGTCCTAATGAATGAAACTACTAGACTGGTCTATATCTGCAATGTTTTGATTTCCTGAAACCGTGAAATATGAATAAGAAGTTGGGTTTATGCTTCTTGCATACATGGACATGTACCAAGTGTTTGGTTGAAGAGTAAAATGTCCGAAGCGATCGCAAAGAGGCTTGGCGACGAAAACCGGAGCATTAAACTTTACGTGAGCATCAACGCTCCAGTGCTCTGGCTGTAACACAATTTACACTGTACCCATTTCAGTAGTTTAGCACAGGGAAATCACCTGAGCAGAAGCCAGCACCGTTGAGCACTATCCGTCACACCTGAGCAGAAGCCAGCACCGTTGAGCACTATCCGTCAGGAGTCTTCGCTTCCATGCTTGTTTCGATATCCTGATTCCAAGATTCCACTGCGCTGTCCGTTGAATGGAAATCTCGCAACTGCCACTGCGATCGCGGTACTGCGGACCACGCAAGCTCTCTGCTGCCGCGCGAAGCGGGTGCATTCAATTCTACATACTTCTAATAATTATACGGGTCACCTGTACTAGTGGGAATTTTAGTGGCCGGTCAAATTCTACTGTTTCGTGTACGCACATGTACACTGCTGCCAACTGAAATCCGACCCCCTCGGGCGGCGCGGCGCGCCGGCCAGGGGGTCGGATTTCAGTTGCCAGAAGTGTATATGGCGCCAGTAGCACCACTGAGCTCAATCATACACTACCTGTACACGGACGTGCGCCTGGGAACATAGGTTGTTGCAAGTCATTGTTGCCATCTAGCGTCGGAATCCAGATCCACATGCGAAACCGCCTCCCGATCACAGAGTACACCTGGCGGACTCCGCTCTCTCTCTCTCTCTCTCTCTCTCTCTCTCTCTCTCTCTCTCTGTGTGTGACGGACTCCATTATAACTGACCAGGAACTGACTTGCAAGTTGCAGGCAGCTATCCAATACGACGTTTTCGAAGGTTTTCTAACAGACTGAGGAACGTACAGGATCGCCTATGAACGTGTCAGCATGGCCAGTTCGTGCAGGGACGTGCTGTGTTGCCTCAAACCGCCTTTTCTAGCGAGCTGGAGATTCATTGTGTGGTTTCTATGTAAGTTCCTAGGACTATTTGCCGTTTTGTTTTACGCAGCGCAAGCTGGGATTTTAATGTACGTCCTGTGGAAGCATCAACCCCCAGACAACGTGCTCTATTGGCTGTTCGCAATTCCCGACGCTATCACCTGCTTGTTCTGGCTATATATGCTGGTGTATCCCAAGTTCGATATGCACTCGACCGGATATCTGTGGAGTGCATGGCTACCGTATAGTGTGTTTCTGGCCGCCAAGCTGATTCCGATCTTCATCTACATTGCCAAGAACCTGAACAGTTCAGATCGCCATGACTTGGGCGCCAACTGGGTGAAGGCCACGGTCGGCGGGACTAGCATGGTCTTTTTGTGCCTGGTGCTGGCCAACGAACATTGTCACGAGTTGCAATGCTGTAAAGGGAAGCAGCAGCAGCAGCAGCAGCAGCAGCAGCCGGATGCCGGCCAGCGCACAACCGGCATTGTCAACCCCTCGTACAGCACGAACGGAGCCGAAGGCAGTGTAAGTCTCGATATTGCGAGGCCGCTCAATGCAGGCACCAGCTCCGAAGCCAGCCTGACTCCACAAACACAGGGTCATGGAAATAGGCACGCCGCTCATGGGCCCGATCATACAATGGGTCGCGTGTCGATTAATGTTGTCGTGGACCTTTTCGACAATTCCGAGTTCTTGGATCTGCTCTTCATGGAGGGCCGCTACGTTCACGAGCACGACGGATCCCATGTCATGGTCGACTCCCTGAGCGGTGGCCTGGCCCAGGTAATGGCGGTCTGCGGAGCAGTCAGCTTCCTACTGCCCACCATCGCCCTAGTCGCCGTCGCGTCGCGCCGTCGCGCCCTGGCGGCGGCCAAGAGAGCAGGCGAGGCACCACCACAAGGCTGCGACTCAGGGAATGCACCAGGTGCAGGTGACCGTGAATCACAGATCACGATAGATTACGATGCCGAGTTCATTCAGTACAAGCTGTTATACCTGTTCTTATCAATGGTGGCCAACGTGGCCTTCTTAGGGATGCGAATTTTCGCTTGGAGCATGAAGAATGGCGAAGTCGGAATATTCATAGCCAAGAACATAGTCTTCTTGATACTCTATGCCATCGAGATCTATGAAACATGCAACGAAAAGAGTGACCACGACAAGAAGAAATGAATCCTCATGGAGCGTAGGAGCCAAGTGGACGGACATCCGACTTGATCTCTGCCCGCCTGTGTGTGCGCGTGTGTGTGTGTGTGTTTCAAACCTTTGCATTTGTGTTTATGTATGTATTTGTCTGTCGATCCACGTCTGTGGATGCGCGCGAGTGTGTGTGTATCCCCATTTATTTCCTACATTTCACACCAGCTTTTTCTCATTTTCGTGTATAGTAAGTGCCCCCCCCCCCCCCCCCCTCCACCACCACACTTAGAATTTTTCAGAATAGTAGTAGAATTTATTATTTTGATAGGAAAGGCCCTAGAGATACTTCTCTCCTTCCACGTATTCATTGCCTCACCCCTAGCCCTTTCCCAAAGGTGCTCGCCTTTTTTCGCTCTTTTTGGAAAAGCCCGTTTCTTTCGCCCTTTATTGCGTTTTTGGTGAATATCGCCCTTTTTGAGCGTTTAAGCTGAAAAAGTGCTAAAATCTGTTTGCTCACGCATGCGATCACAGTTTCCGAGTGCTCGATGGGCCTTGGCTAGGGTCCAGCGGATAATGCTCCGAAAATGTTCGTATAATGCTACTCATAATGCTCCAAAACCTACCTCATAATGCTGATTATACTGGTTGGTTGGTTTTTATTTCACTTCGCATATTCAAACGGGATGACGACCCAATAAAATGACGGCGAAGGCTTAGCCTAGAAGTGGCTATGGAAAAACATAGTAAAAGCTATGGAAGCACATAGTAAGAGAATAGGATACTAATAACTGCGGGTAAACGGGGGGAGAGAGAGAATACGATGTATCTGTGATACTACGTGCGGGTTACTGAACTGCACGGGGAGGGAGAGCAGAGCGATCAGCAGCAACTCGAACTACTCCCTACAGGCGTATGGTACACATGCATGCTTAAACTCAGGTAGCCGGGTAATTGTGCGGACCTCACCAGGGAGACCGTTCCACAGCAGAGCACCAGCAACAGAAAATCTCCGCTGACCGCGGCGGCTACGGTTTGCCTGGCTTAGTAGGCCATTTGACTGCTGATGGCGGGTAGGGGTGCCTTGTGCCGGGGTCAGAAGCTGGGCGAGCACAGGGCTGGTGCGGGCGTGGATGCACCGCCAGATGGTGATCAATATTTTCTGCCTGTAGAGCTCGCTGACACGGTACAGGGAGTGAGCAGTGAGCAGCGGCTGCATGGCTGTCCGGGGCGGGTTGCCATCGATACAGCGGATGGCTCTGTTTTGCGTGGTTTGCAGTCGTTTCAGTTGACCCTCTCGCATTGCGGCTGAAAAACAGCAGGAGCCATAAAGCAGGTCGAGCATTATGACCGCCTTCACATACACCTGACGAGAGCGTCTTGATAGGCTTCGGCGTGCCCGCCACAAGGCGCCAATTTTCTTGGCCACCTTGGTGACCACATAGTTTACATGGGTGTCCCAATCTAGGCGATTGTCAAGGTGAACGCCGAGGTAGCGCGCAGAAGACGCTGAGGGGAGGAGACAGTCGCCGCTTTTGACTGTTACTTCCTGTACATGCTGCTGGGGAGAGATAGTCAGAACCTGGCTCTTGGTGGCGTTCAAGATGAGGCCTCGGGACTTCAGCCAACCGGCCAGAGCAGTTGCCGCTGTGGTGAGGGTTCTGGACGCTTCCGCCGCTGAGGCCCGGGAGTCGTACAGGGCTATGTCATCTGCAAATTGTACACTTGGCACAGGCGAGGAAACCAAAGGGACATCGCGTGTGTATATTCTGAAGAGGACAGGGCCGAGAACAGAGCCTTGGGGCACTCCGCAGGTGCAAGCCAGCGCAGGGCTGGTTGAAGGCGAGATGAGGATCTGCTGCTTGCGGCCGGACAAGTAGTCGACGAACCAACTAAGGGCTTTTCCAGAAATTCCAACCGCAAGGAGGTCTTGAATTAACTTGTCGTGGTGCACCTTATCAAAAGCCTTCGACATGTCTAGTAGGCACAGCCCTGTGGTCTTGCCACTGTCTCTCGCCTTCTGCAGATTATCAGTCAGCACACAGAGGGCGTCTTCCGTGGAACATTTCTTGCGGAAGGCAAATTGAGTTTCGGGTAATGCCTGGGTCAAGTCCAAATGACGAACTAACTGGTGTTGCACTACCCTCTCCAGCAACTTGGACACTATTGGGAGAAGGGATACAGGTCTATAGTTGGTGGAGACTGATGGGTCACCGGCGGCCTTGTACAGTGGCACGACAGACGCCAATTAAAATGCGGATGGAATGGTTCCAGTCCTCAGCGAGGTGCAGAACAGCACAGCAAGAGAATATGAAAGCAAGTCAGCACACTGCTGTAGCAGAGAGCCCGGTATGCCGTCACTACCTGTGGCTTTCCGCGCATCCAACTTCTCAAGGAGACGTCGGACGTCAGCAGGAGTCACAGGATCAAGTTCGGTCAAGGAGATGGGTCCAGCGGGACCGTGCGGGGTACAGAGTTGTTCAGGACGGTTGGGATCGGTGACAATGGAGTGGAACGTGTCGGCCACCTCGCTGATGCTACAACTAGGATCTTGGCGGCGACGTGAACGCCCAGTGACTGCATTTAGAATGGCCCAAGACTTCCTAGGGTTGGCCACATTTTCTTCGCACTGACGGGAGAAGTACTCGTTTCGCTTGCGCCGATACGCGTTCCGAGCAGTGCTACGTGCTTGTTTAAACTCTGCATACAGTGTGCCGTTTGTCCTATCCTTCCGCCAACGGCTGTGCAGCCGCCGTTTACGCTGTTCGAGCTGGTGCAGCTTTCTGTCAGACCAGGGAGGTATCGCCCTCCGGGAAGGCTTAGAGTTGTGCAGCGGGGCATGCTTGTCCAAAACGTACAGGAACTTAGTGTGCCACTCTTTCCACATGTGATTTACATCATTGTGATCCGAAAAATCATGTAGAGAAGCCTCAAGGATATCTTGCCGAAAAGAGTTAATGTCAACGCCACGTATATTCCTGGTCAGCCGCGACGTCGTGGATGACGCGGGTGGAACGTCAACGGCAAGCTGAATAAAGGCTTCCACAGCGCTGTGATCACTAATATCAGTGGGCACAACCGTTGCTAGGGACACTAGCGCCGGGTTGGTCAATATGAGATCGATCATCGTGCCTTCAGGGCACTGTGGAGTTTCACGGGTCGGCTGCATGACGATGTTCTGGAGGCCAAACGCAGCACAGAGGTCGGTGAGGTGTTTGTGCTGGGGTGCCGGATGGCCTGGGTCCATACTTACATTAAAGTCTCCAACTAGGGTCACGGAAGAAGACTGCACAGCTGCTCGTACAATATCTGCTTCCAAATCTGCCCAGTAAGACACTGGCTCCCCCGGTGGCCGGTACACGCAACCAACCGGGTGCCGACCTGGTTTTCCGTTTATTTCTACCCAGACTGTTTCTGTAGATTCAGAATGCAGATCTGGGCGGGATCGAACTGGGAGATCTTGACGGTAGTAGAAGCAGACTCCGCCACCCAAGCGTTGAGTGCGGTCTTTTCGAATCAGATTGTACCCGTCAATACTGAGCTCTCCGTCTGTAATCTCGGGATCTAGCCATGTCTCTGATAGACCCAAGATGTCGTACTGATGCGTGCAGATGAGGCTGGCAATCTCTGGCAGTTTGTATCTTAAGCTACATGCATTGAGCGTGGCTATTTTTATGCCAGACTGAGTCGGCGTAGATGCATGGGGTATAAAATGTGGTGCATGAGGATTGAGAGGGAGAGTCATAGTAGGGGCTAAAATGTTGATGCAGATAGATACAGACAAATGCGGAATAAAGTTAAGCCAATGAGACAAACAATGCAAGGCGCGCAACCTCTAACAACTTACAAGCTGTCCCTACGCCTGCTCCCGAGCTTTCGCTGTGGCATACTCATCCGAAGCCTTGTGACGAGTTGACGAATGGCTTTGCTCTCCTCACTCTCAATCACCTGGACTCCCTGCTTTGTAGCCGGAGTAATAACACGCGCTGGGAACGTGTGTTTCCCACGAGCCAGCTTGAAGCTTTGGTCATCGGGTGATGGGTGACCAGCTTTGCCTCTACTCATCGGGAACGCAGGTGTGGATGAAGATGTGGGGGCAGTCGCCTCGGTTCGAGCACTCGTGCAGGGAGTGTGAACTCCCAACGCATTGGCGTACGTCCAAGGTTGTGGTGCATCAGGGACATCATCCTGTGCCTCCTTGTTCACACTGCCTTCTTGTTGCTGTTTTGCTGGTGTTGGTAGCGCTGCCACTTCTTGGTTCTCCTGCCCCTGCCCAAGTGGTTCTTGGGGTGGTCCAAGCTCGCTTGTTGACGTTGCAGCTCCCGGACTGGGCTTGGTGCCCTGCTGCGAGATCGCCCTGCAATCCCTCGCCACGTGGCCGGGGGTGCTACATTTCCAGCACGTGGGGGTCTGCCCTTTGTGCCAAACTCGCAGTTTGTACCGGCCTACGGTGATGGAGCTGGGGAAAGCGATTGTGGGTACCATGGTGTAGTATACGATACCTGTACTGAAGGTGCAGCCCTCAACCGTCTTTTTCTCGTTTTTCGCGGGCCCCAAGAGTGTCCCAAAACGACTCAGTGAAGACGCGATGGCCGACAGCGCCATGTCCTCCGGAACTCCAAACACATGCACCGTTTCAGCTGTGCCATCCCCTGGCAACAATTCCAAGGCCTTCCCTTGGGCCGACAGTCCGCGGGAGAGCAACGTGTCACGGGCAGCTGTCGAGGCAAGAGTTACTTTACACGTACCTCTCCTGCCCTGAATATCAATAACTCGGATGTCCGTGCTCCGAACCCCTGCTCCGAGAAGCAGCTTGACGAAGAAGGCATGGTCCTCTGACGCAAGATCCTTACTAAGGTTGATGCAGCAACTCCTGGAGGTACTGCTAGACATACTTGGGACATAAGCTAAGAAAACCGCAGAGCGAGAAAATCTGCATCCGCACTCAAATTTGAAATTTGCTGGTCGATTCAGCATACTGCTTCAACAAGGGCTATAATGCTCTTGGTTTGGGTCAGAAAGGAAGAATGGCTGCACATAATATTATTCAATCTGCCGCTGAATCCGGCGCAAAATTTCCCACAAGCTCCACCACGTTGTAGCACTATGACATAATCGATTGGCCAGTGGTTACTCTCCATAGCAGCTTTGACACAGTACAGGGCTGTGGCTGAATAGTTATATCATATACATGTACTATCCCGCCATTATCCAGGGAGTGATAGGTGTAAACTACTAGTGGTAGGGATCATTGGGATGAGGTATATCATGGCAACTGGTAGTTCTGCCTGCAGACAAGCTGTCACTGCACTGAATAATCTTTTCATCTGAAAGACTGAAACAGCGGATATTCTGCTGATCTTGGATCCAGATCACTTCCATTTGAGGTGAGCGTGAAGAAAATGTGGCCAGATTATTTTGCTGCTCTACTTCCTTTACTTTCATAGTCTTCTTCTCCTTGTGGTGTTGCTCCTTCTGGTGTGGGTGGCAACATTGACAAGAATACTCCTCTTTGTTAAAAGCATTTGGCTCAGTGACTGCTGTCTTGGGAGCACAGCTGTCCACATCTAACTGTACGTGTTTCACCAGGAAACTCAGACACGCACTGCTGCTGGGTGCTCATAACGACTTGGTGCTGAATCCATGAGCAATTCTAATTCTTTTCGAGCCAGTTCGGCTGGACTCCGCTAAGGCAGTTCTTCGGAACAACATGCATATCTTTCTGCTTGCAGCTTCTATTTCAGCCTGGTACAAATTTATCAAAGGCCATGCGTCTACTTCAGTATCGCCACTAGCCTAGTGACGCTATCTTCAGCGCCTGAGGCACCACGAGAAACTTCTCTTCGGCTTTTCGATATTCACTTCGCCAACATGACTCTCTATGTTTTCAACAAAACAGTTTCCTCCTTGCAAATCCTTGTTGCGAATTTTTGCAACAGCTTTGGTTGGGCGCACGTAGATAGTCATTGTATTGACAAGAGTTAGACTACAATACCGTACATGCGGTCATTGCTTCATCAAGTCCTAAAAAAGTGTTACGTGTCTACACAAAGCGATCCACGATCCAGTAACCATGGTAACATGAGGAGGGTTGTACCTACAGTGTACCTCATGAGTGTATGTAGCAAATTATTGCCAAAAGCTGGGATTTCCCCTTATTATCCACTATGAAAGTCCAAATGCCGCTCAAATCTCACAAAATGCTCGTTTTTTCATTTTTAATGCTCCACAATGCTCTGATGCTCGGATAGTCCCATAATGCTGAATATAATACCGGCATTATCCGCTGGACCCTAGCCTTGGCCCGCCACTTTTTTTGGCGGGAGGGGGGGCAACAAGTTGGTTAAGCTAGTACCCGGTGTACACAAGGCTGTAAAAAGTGGGCTTTTTGAACTATACTAGTACTTCCTGTTTTGCCTTTCGTGGACCCATAAATGGAAGAGTGCGTATTCATTTCTCAGCTTGGCTTCATATCTGAACATGTATCATGGCTATGTTTCACTGAAAAAAAGAGCACTTTTTGCCTGTTTTCACTGAAAAAAGAGCACTTTTTGCCTGTTTTCACTGAAAAAAAGAGCACTCTTTCAGCATATTTTGAGGGCCGCGAAAAGCACTAAGTGCGAATTAAAAGAGCACCTTTGGGAAAAGGCTACTCGCCCCATTGATATGCATTATTCACCCTAACCTATCCACCTGCTTTCATGCCGAAAAAGGTGCGACCACAACACTTATGGGTTTACCAGTGAGATCACTGTTCTATCTCGCCGAATTCTTGTCTCTTACACACGTGGTGCCAAAATAATAATTATAGTGAAACTGTCATACTGGCCTTCACAGTTCAGAAAATCAAAAACAAATGCCTTTTTCCACCCTGTTGGAATTCTATACATGTACATTGTACATGTACATCCATACATCTTCACTCAACTGGCTAGTACATGTGCATGATCGGTATTATAATATTATAACTCAATACTAGTATAGTGTATTAGGTAAGGTCAAAAAGAATGGTTCCACCAATTAGATATACATACGTTGTAACGACCTCTTCCTCTCCTCTCCTCCATGCGCTCTCACAGCCGACTCGAGCGCATGGAGAAGAGGAGAGGAAGAGTTCTTTACATTTTATTGGCCGAATAGTACCGTTCACCATTTGAAAATACGTTGTAACGCTGCGTTTAATGCACGTAGCTAAATGCTAAGGCAATCATCAGACAACTTTTTGACCTTTGTGGCTACGCGCCGCCCTTGTGGTGTTGAGCACTGCTGGAACCTGTATACCCACTTATGTTAATACTACAATTAGGTAAGGTCACTGTTTCAGAACACAGTGTCCTCCACCTTAATTCATGCTGACAAGCTAACAACATGTACATGATTGTACACTTCTGGCAACTGAAATCCGACCCCCTAGGCAGTGCACTCACATCAAAAACAGACCCTTCACGGAATCGTACTAGTACGGTAACATCACGAAAATAGAGACCGCTGGAATGCGACCGCACCCCTCAGGGGCGTAGATTTCAGTTGCTATCGGTGTGCATCAGGGAGTCGTACTCAAACTAGTACGACTCCCTGGCTCCCTGTTGTGCATGCAGCCATTGGCGGATAATGGCGGCAGTTAGGCACGGGCGGATTATGCCGGCATAATTGCATAATTTGGTGGTTGAAACTTTAGAGCATAATTTGGCATCCTTTCGGAGGTAGGAACATATCTATAAGTATGATTGTTCCACAGTTCAGTATGTAGGTTACACAATTGTGTACAATGCACCTGATCAGTGCTGGTGGTCTGCATATTAAAAGGTTCGGAAGTACATGTAGGCACGGGCGGAGTATGCCGTCATAATTATTGGCATAATTTGGTGATTGAAAATTTGGAGCATAATTTGGCATCCTTTCGAAGGTAGGAGCAAAACTACATGATTGTACCACAGTTCTAGTACTTCAAGTATGTACATGTTGGCTAAAAAATTGTGTGCAATGCACTTGATCAGTCCTGGTGGACTGCATGGTAAAGGGCTTGAAGTTGGAGGCCATGCACTGCAGATAGTGTTTTCAATGAAAAGCAGGCCCGTAGAAATCTTGGCAGTACAATATTGTACGCTTGAACTCGTCTTCTTCAAAAGTTCTTTCTCACACTGATACAGTACATGTAGCAGAAGATGCGAGTGAATCAGCCTTTACTAGTATCAGGTATCCTGGGATTCCTGGGGCGGACGAGATAGTGACGGGTAGTCCGCAAACTGACTCTGCGTACATCTAGATCTACATGTACATTATTCCTGATGCGAAGTCTTGACCTGTGGATTTTAGCAGCCATGACGGTGCAGGCTTCGGACATTGCTACTATAATTTTAAAACAATTGAGGTATAGTTGGTGCTCGGTCATGATCGAAGGAGAGGTGGAGCTACGGAAGAGATGAGCTGATTATTCGCAGGGTGAGAGTGGCATATCGGTTGGACGAGTACGACGATTACGAACACAGTTGAACATGATCATTTTCAAAGGTAACTCAAACTGATTTGGCAATGAAAAGATATTTTTACTGAAGTACAAAAGAACTCAAAAGTCAACTAATGAGTTTATAGAAGTAATGTTTTCCCTTTTCCATGATAATCACTAGCATGCATGGACACCTTGGTAGGCCTTGGCGGATAATGCCGGAAGAAAAATTGGCAGAATTGGGTACTTTTTCTGGTAAGTTTCATGCATGTTTGGTATGCGGATAAAGAAATGGAGCAGAATTCGAGGAATTGCCCGCCATAAGGTTTGTATGGTTCTACCAATTTCACTGCTTTTCGAGCATTATCCACCAAGGCCTACAGGCCTTGGTATAGGGATACTCATGTAACATATTGTTGTACTTATGGCCACTTGCAAGTATGAAAAAGGCACAATATTCCGAACGTTGGAGCTCTATAAGTACAACAAGGTGAATATGTATCCCGCGTGCCAAAGCATAATAATTATGAGGATTTTGCGAGCATAATGCGAGAATCCATGAAAGCATAATTCCATGATTTCGCGAGCATAATCGGAGCCTATTCGGAGGTCATGCAAACAGTCTTTCCAATGAAACTTGAAACCAAAGGGTAGAAATCATCGCAATACATGTACATTATTGTACGCTTGAACTCGTCTTCTTCAAAAGTTCTTTCTCACACTGATACAGTACATGTAGCTGAAGATGCAAGTGAAGCAGCCTTTATCAGGTATCCGGGGGGGGGGGGGGAGGGACGAGATTAGGCACCGACGGATTACGCCGGCATAATTATAGGCATAATTTGGTGGTTGAAAATTTGGAGCATAATCTGGCATACCGTATTATCTCTAATATAAGCACAGTCTCCAGTAATAGCACGTCTCCAATAATAGAACACCTTGGGGCGGCATTCAAAAAATAAAGTGCTCAGTCTCCATTATAAGCACACTGTGTAAATTCATTATCTGTACCGGCGAAAAAAACCCTGAAATGTGTGTGTCATACACACACCACATTGGCGATTTATCCATTTGAACACTATATGATTCTCAACTTTGCCCAGTTTATTCATAGAAATCATGTCATCATCTCACTGCCTACCCTTACGGAATTATTTCCACCGATCACAACAAGCCTTAGAACTAGAAGCCACTCTAATGCTTCCATTGCCATATCTAAGCACCGGACAACTGATGGAGTAAATTCTTTTTCTAATCGTGCCGCAATTTTCTTTAATACACTACCTGCCGAGTGGCGCAGACACCACCGTACCTCTACATTTGCAAACCAACTCAGGGATCTTTTTAAAGACCCAGTGGCGTTTAAGAAGTATTTTGACCCTCTTTTTGGAATCTGTTGAGTTTCTCGATGATCTTGATAGTTCTTGTACTAAGATTGAAGTTGACTTGGTGTTTGATTACTGTACTGCTTGATGTCTGAATTCCAATTTTTTTCTTTTTTTTCTTATCTTTTCCTTTCCTTTCCACTTATCCCGTTATCGGCCCTCTTAAGAGTTGTGTGTATCACTGTTGAGGCATCCGATGGTAAATAAAATAAATACTACTACTACTACTACATGAATTTGGCATGGCAACATGCCTCTGAAATGAGGTTGAAATAATAATGGAACAGTCTCCACAATGCATATTCTAATAGGGCTTTCAAATACAACATCATAACGTGAAGCAACTTGGAAGAGTTAGTATGTATGCGAAGTGTATCGGGGGATGCATGCAGGACGATAGTGCGGGTCAGAATCCCAGGTTATGGCTAAAAACAAAAAGTAGAAATTTATAAGAATTTATAACATCTCTATGCTTTTTTTGTCTAGGTCATCAAGGCAAAAAAGCATAGCGTAGGGCCCTGAGCTTCCAAGCTCTCTCGTTGTGCCTTTGCGCTTTCTTATAACCAGTACAGTAAAACCTGGTTTAAGCGACCACCCCACGGTGCAAGCAAAAGCGACCGTTAAAGCCAGGTGGTCTTTAGAACCAGGTCCCATACATTCGTGGCGTATCAGATTATGCATACAATGTGCATGATCGTATTGTACTCATATTGACAGGTGTGGAGCATAGAATACTCTCGTGCAGGCAAAGCACACCTCACAGGAGTGCATGCAGCGCATTCTGCACTGTCACTGGTCACTTCAGTTGACTGCATCCACTTGCTTCAGAGCGCACTTCAACCCTGTTGCAGTCAACTCTGCCAGCCAAGATGGCACTTTTGGTTAGTTTTGGTCGCTGTGTGCAGGTTCAATATGGCACTTGGTACACAAAATGTCGGTCGCTGGTCGCGCAGTCCAGTTCAGTTCAGTTTGTTTATTTAAGGATTTTCCAGAGGTAAATGGATACCTATCATGGGAGTCTCATCAAACCAATAAAAGAATGAAAATAAAATTACTCAATCTGCGAATATAAATAAAAAATAAAATTATGTATGGAGTGCAAAAACTCAAAATCTGAGCTTTTGTGAGTCACAGGAGAGGAATAACATCAATTCATGTAGATTGAGAACCAGGGGTGCTAATAGAACACTGGAAAGGCACTAAAGCAAAATAATTGCAGTAGCGGATTTAGACTATAAATTAATTGTTCAACACGTGAAACTAGGTATGCCAAAAACTGAGAGGTGGTAAACTTCATAAAGCTTCCTTACCTGGCGATTAAATAGCGTGGGACTATCGAGTGAACGCATATCAGCAGGAAGTTTATTCCAAGCAACAGCGATAAGGAAAAGGAAGGATTAAGCGAAGTAATTGCCACATTCAAATACAGTGCTGCCAACAAAATGACAGCGTGCAACAAAAAATCTTTCCTTGCAAGGGCACATTTTAGGCCATAACTCTTGAACGGCCGGTCAGATCGGGACACAATTTTCAGAGAATTTGCAGCTACTCAAGCTCTTTCAACTGACGTAGCACTCAATGTGAATTTACAAATTTAATTTTTCAGCAAATTTTGGGTAGTCTGCCACCTTAGGAGCAGGTGGTCGCTAAAGACAGAGGTCGCTTACACCAGGTTTTACTGTATATTTTCTATGGTACATGTTTTTATTTATTTTTATTTTATACGAAAGTCCAATATTCCCGAGTATGTGCGAGAAGTGGTGGCGGGGCCAGGCTGCTCTGCCGACCTCAAAGGTCTCGGCGTCTACGCAGACAAAGTGCGCCATAATGCAGTAAAACCATGAAGAGAGGAGGAAGAGGGGAAATGAATAATAGTGAGAAACAAGGACAATGGGTAGATGGTCGTGAGAGAAGCAGAGTGAAAGATAACCTCACATTGTGGTAAGGGGGAGGGGGGGTGCTAGTGAGGCACTGGTCTAAACCGTTTCATAGGGCGTCGGTGGCTGCTTTCCAGTTCAGGTGCAGCAGATACTTGTTGCATTTTTCCTTGAAGGATTGGAGCTGTCTGGGTTGCGGCCGTGCTGGTAGAATGGTCGCTGGTAGGCTGTTCCACAAGGGAATAATGCAGGAACCCTGGAGGCTGCTACGAATGCGCACGGGCAGCGTTGACTTGAGCTGGAGCGGGTGGCCGTGGGCAGTCTCCGTGGCTAACCTAGTAGGTCCACCACCACTGGGCGGTATGTACAGCAATGAGATGATCAAAAGCAATAAATTTGAAGAACTGGTGAATATTCTGGCTAATGGCGATGGATTTGGTGCTGTCAATCCTGTATGTCGGTCCACTGGACGTACGAGTAGAGCACTTTATGCAGGGTTATAGGCGCCTGACATACATGTATAAGAGGGTATAGGGGTATTACAGTGCTGGCAACTGAAATCCGACCCCCTGAGCGGTGCGCTCACATCGCAAAGAATGTCAACCCACCGCTCAGGGTGTCGGATTTCAGTTGCCAGCACTGTACTTGTAGTATAGAGTATAATATGAGTCCACAAAGGACGAAACAGTTCTGTCCACAGATTGAGTACTATAATACATGTATGTACACGCATTACGCATGGATTACGCATTACGCATGGATTACGCATTACGCAGAGCTCACTGACTTGTCAGTTTGAGCACTCTGGCAAGGTACGTTCGGGCCCGATTGGAAATTTTTATTTCCATTGCTATCAGGTTCGGCCTCATTTCCTCTGTGCTGCGCTGATGAGTTCACAAAGAACGAAACAACATGCTGTGCGCAGATTGAGTGTATGTACATGGATACAATTATGGGTGCTAGTGTAATAGAAACTTGGTGGACGCCTGGCGATAGGATCCATTATGACAACCATTTTCATACACTCAACAAGTGAATAGCTTGACAATACTGTGTCGCTTTCTAAATCGATTATCCCGCCCACTGTGTGCATACAGGAAATAGTTGAGAAACTGAAAGTTTGAGCAGCTGGCCCAGTGCTGGGCGCAATCTAGCCTTTCGCAAATACTGCCAGGAGAAACTTAGAAGAATAATAGGTACTTTGTCTGGTATGCTTCATGAATGCTTGGTACATGCAGAAAGAAGTGCAGCGGAATTCAAGGACGTGCCGGCCACAAGGTTTGGATGGTTCTGCCAATTCCACTGCTTTTCGAGCGGAATCTGCCAATGGTTTCGAGAATTATCCACCTGCTGCTGGGGGTAATCCCGTAGTTGTGGTCTGCCGCTGGATGTTGACTCGTGGGTGGATTTACCGAGTGTTCATTGAATATCAAGGAGGTAGAGCCTGGCACCAGCGAAACGTCTATAGGCTAGCTATGTTTCCCAGCACAATTGTATAGCCCAGGGTAGCGCGGATGTAGGCACTTTGCTTGTTTGTTTTTTTACAATGATCACAGCTCACAGGCAAAGACAAAAAATTGCATATTGGGAGCATAGTGATGGTGAGGCTTTTTGCCCACAGCCGACCTGAGGTCTCGACATCAACGCACCAAAAAGAAAGAAGAAAAGATGAAAGGAGTGACAGGTACATGATACGATATGTTAGGAGGAAAGACAGTACATTAGAAGGAGCGGAAAGATAAGACAGACAGTGTTAGAAGGAGAAGGAGAGAAAAGAAGAACAGACGTTATTGGGAGGAGTATGTGGAGCGGAATTTGAAAGTCATGGGGTGAGGCAGATAATATTGATGCTTATACGTTTTTTTATTGAATAAGATCACGGATGTTTTCATGTCTCAATCCGTGATAAAACAAGTAAAATAATCAATCCTATTGTATCGCAAGCACGCGTTAACGAGTCGACACAGGAATCCCATAACAAAAACAACAATGAAGTACTCTGCACATTGTGTAACATTCTTGCAGACAGGACGCTTATCAGGGAAAGAAAAACTACAAATCTCAAGACTTTCTTGGAGACAGGAAGCTTATCAGGGAAAGAAAAACTACAAATCTCAAACTATTCTTCACCATCATCATCAATAAAGACTCCGAAATTCATGAACCAGTTTTCGTGCATTCTCTTCCTCAGCTCAGTTGCCCTCGATTGGTTCGTGGACTACCTCAGTGGCAGACACCAGAGAGTAGCCTTAGCCGACGGGGAAGTCTCGGATACGACTAGCTGCACATGCCGTGTTCCACAGGGCAGTGTCTTGGGGCCGGTACTCTTCTCCCTTTACACAAGGAGCGTAGTGCAGTGTGCGTCACCAGCACTGGTTCTGATGTTTGCTGACGATATCATGATCTACACCAGCAGTTCTGATGTAGCTACCATCAACCGTGTCCTCTCCATTGCAGTGTCCGGAGTTGCAACATTTCTGGCGGACAAGGGGTTAATTCTCAACGCCCAGAAATCCCAGGTTCTGGGCATCTCCGCCGGAAGGCGGAATAGACTAGAGCTTGAAGTTACATGTCGTGGCACTCCTCTGGCTCAAACCAGCACAGCCAAATACCTCGGTATTTGTCTGGACGAGCGCTTGAGCTGGGCAGGTCAAGTGGCTGTTGTAGTGAAGAAGGTGTCCTACAAACTCCGAGTCTTGCGCCACATCAGAGCAGACATCACCCATGCGCAGTCCCTCCTTTACTACACAGCTCTCATCCTACCTGACCTACTCTACGCCTCGAACGCCTACTTCGCCAGCCTCTCAGCAAGCCTCAAACAGACCCTCATCAGACTGGATAAGCGCTGCATCCGCTGTATCACAACCCAGCCCTCACGTGCCCACACTATGCAGCTGTATGCCCAACTCGGCATTTGTCCGGCTGTCGAGCGGGCGGATTGCAAGTTGCGGCTTCTCGTACACCGCATACTTCACGGCAATGTCAGTTTGCTGCTCAAATCACGCCTGGAATGCAGTTGTTCACTGGCCCGTGCCACCAGAGGTCAGGATGCCTGCAATCTGCCCCTTCCCAACATCCGCAGTACTTCGGGATCTCACAGACCAGTTTTTGCTGCTGCTAAGTTGTGGAATCTTTTGCCCTCGTCCTTAAAGTCATGCCCTACCACATGCCGATTCAAGCGTTTATTGAAAGTTTACTTTCATGGCTAATGCTAGGATGTTCCTTATCCCGAGAGTTCTCCATACTCACTGTTTTCTTTACTCCACCTACTAGTAGTATCCAGGTTATCTTAGATTTTATCCGTTTGGATTTGCAAGGCAGTTCATAAAACAAACACAGAATAGATGTACTTCGGAATCTTACAGTCTAGCATTCCCCTCTAGTTGGCCTGACCTAGCACATCTCAACTCTCACGTCCATTGAAAGTCTACTTTCATGACCAATGTTGATGATATAAGGAGAGATTCCTAGACTCACCGTTTTCTACACTCCCCATAATCCAGGATAACTAATCTTGTTCTTAATCTTTTCTCCCTTTCCATCGTCATCATAACATTGGGCATGATTGCCCGTTTGACTTGCGATGTAAAATTAAAAGCAATACAGAAAGACAGAAAGAGAGAGAGAGAGAGACAAGGAAGAGAAAGAGAAGGTGAGAAGTGAGGCAAGAGGACCTATACACACGTAGCGTCCATTTGATGTTTGTCCTTACACAGTGTGGGTGTTTTAGTTCCTCTTGTCTCACTTCTCACCTTCCGAGTCTTGCTCTATTTACCTTTTTTTCTTATCTTCCCTTGTGCATGCTAAATTTATCACCTAATTGTAATGGTCACCACCCTTGTGAAGCTACTGATCCTTGTGTTTCATTGGTTCTGGTTGCTTGAATTCATTGGAAGAGAATGCCCGAAAACGAGTTCACGAATTTCGGAGTCCTTGTTGATGATAGGGAAGGCCTCTTTTACTGGCAAAGCAAAGCACAATCATCACCATGTATCAGTACAGTGAGTAGTTAAACCCAACACGAATGAAAAATGTGAAATGGAATAAAAACAATAATTATTTGTAAAAAAAAATTCAAATTAAAATTCAATATCGAACACGAATAAAATAAAATAAAAATATGTAATAAATAAACAATATCGAACACGGAATTAATTCCGGAACTATCTACTCAACCAATTCATAATGCAATACTAGTACCCGCACACCTTGTTGATGATGATGATGATGATGATTTTTTTTTTTTTTTTTTTTTTTTTTTTTTGATGATGATGAAGCCACTTCTTTGGGCAAACAAAACACAATTTCCCAAGATGAAGGAGTGGAACCCCACACAAATAATAGTTTAAATGAATCCAACGCAAAGATCGTTTTTCCATGAAATACAACAATTGAACACAATTACATGCTTAAAGGCATGAAAGCAACAAAACAGCAACAAAAGGGTAAGCGCCATACCAATCCCGCATGCACAGTCAGGACACAGCACGATACTTAACAAACTAGACCTGACTCGGCCACGGCAATCGAGACATCATGAAAACATCTCGCCGGATGGTGGTACCGTGACCGAGCCCCACGTATGCACAACACAGCAGCACGCAGCAAAGCAAAAGACAGCCGACAGCGGAGTAAACCAATGACCTGGGAATAGTGAGATCCCGATGACTCGGCCTGCATCTGGCACAGTCTCTTGAGGAACACATTGCACAGCCTCCCACAACCACCATGCACAGAGAACACGAGAGGTGTGAAAGCGGCTCTTTCTACATTTGTGACTCTTGGCCCATATTCGTTCCACTTACGCCGCTCGTGCTGCTGGTACAATGCAGGAAGGGTTCTGGACCCGTAGGAAGGAGCATCTGGGCAAAATACCCTTACATCAAAAAAAGCTTCCTCCCCACGGGTCCAAAACCCTCGAGCGGCTATGTCCAGGCGCGCATCCTCTCGGCGGTTCGTTGACCGAAGAGGAAACCTCTCACCAGAAAGAGGTTGCAGCGCTGGTTCTGTCGAAACGGCAGTGCAGACTTCAGTCAATTCCCTCGCCAGCAGGTCACGTATCTCGTTATGACGAAGTGTCGGGAAGCCGCCCCTGGCGCAACATAGCTGATGCTCAACTGAGAACAGCTCACCACACACACAGGTTGCTGGTGTATTGGCTAGCGGCCATGCATATCTCAATGCCAGAGCATCCCGGAAGTCACGCTTGGTGAGACGAAAGCCATGCTCCGCCAGGGGCAGCACGCTCAGCCATGAGGATGATCCTTTCTCCGTGTGTTCTTCTATTCGTCGCTTCGTCATCTCATCGCTCGTGTCCACTATTTTGTTCCTGGCTGCCTTTGCGCGCTCCCGGTTTTCGGTGTGGACGACACGCTTTTTGTGACGCATTTCATCGATCATCCTCTGAAAGGGGGTACCAGCACCAGCAACATCAGCAGCCACATCCGGTCCAGGGTTTGAGTTGCCAGCGACCTCCCGCGGCTGCACCTCCGTTGCCGTCATCGTGGGAGTGGGAGACGCTCCACCACGGTCAGCAGTATCTGCAGAAGCCGGCACATCTCCAGCGAGAGAAATTGGATCGCTATCCTTAGCGAAATCGCCCAGAACCTCCTTCACCATAGGTCCGGACACTTGCTTGGAGCCCTGGTGCTCAAACCGTGGTCGAGTCGTGAGGTCCGGAAGGGCTATCCCACCATCCCGTGTCGGGAGCTTTAGAATATCAATGTCTTTCAGAGGCACGCTCGGTTGTCCCACGAGCTCCGGTAGAAGTGAGGAGTGAAGCTCCCGCTCCAACGGCGCCAAGTCCTCCGCAGAAACAGCCATAGTTCGAAACACATAGTTCCATCTGTTGACTAAGCCATGGGTCAACGCAGAGTATGCTGCATGCGGCTCTGATGCGGCATAATTTGCCAAAATCTCTGTATGTTTCACCCACTCTTCTACTTTTGTCTCTTTGAATTCTCCGAGGAATGCCTCAGTCCCGATAGCAGCGCCCAGATACTGTACGCCACGAGACTTGACGTGGATAGTTGTGTCACCAAAAGTCTCGGCAGCCAAGGACTCAAAGCCAGGCTTGACGAGTAGTTGCGTTTTTGTTTCGTTGATGTTGTAGCCGTATTTTTGGCCCTCTTCCTTAAGGAGGTTGTACCACTTTCGCAATGGGGAGAGCCCTCCGGCAGCTGCCGAGTCATCTGCAAACCATCCCTGGCACACATCTGCAACATTGGTTCCGACTGACTTGACGAGAGGGGTGAGAGCCGTGGCATAAATGGCCATCGCAAGAGGGTCACCCTGGGTTGTGCCCTCCTGTGACAATAAAGACTGGCCACCACGCACAAAGAGGGATGCAGGGTCTTGGTAAGTATTCAATGTTATTTGTGCTAGCGGGGGGCATACTCGAGCAATATTGTGCAATGCAGCGCGGCGATTCAAGCTATTGAAGGCATTGCGAGCATCGACTAGCAACACTGCCTCAGCCTTTTCCGAAGCAAAGGCAGCCGTCATTGAGTGCACCATAGCCTCCACCCCAGCCGGGATGCCCGTGCAGGCCTGAACTGGTCCGCAGGCTTGCATAATGTCGGGTTTCATCAGAAACAATGCCGCCTTGGAGCACAGTCTACGAAACACTTCACATACCCCTATTGGCCGAACGCCAGGGTTCTTGTTGAGGGCAATGAGTCTGCAAGCTGTGTACGGTGTGAGTGAGCCGGAGGGGACTGAGTCGGTACAGATCAAGCGTGTGAAGCACGCCACTGCCTCACGCAGATCAGTAGATGCACCTTTGTAACATGTGCATAGCCGCCGCCAAGCATCCGCGTCCAGGCCGGAAGGACCCGCAGAACCATGCAGAGAAAGGGCAGTGCGTTTGATCAACTCACCATTGACGCTGGCGAAGTAGATACTGCTGACATTGCCCGCCTCCTCCTGAAGCAGGATGTCCGGTGCTGCCGGTGCCGACCCCGGATGCTTCCCGACGAGAATTTCACGGACTGACTGGGATTGATGAGAATCAGAAATGATGTCGTCCATGCCCAAGACCGGTTTATCACACTTGGGCTTGGTTGCATTATCCAGCATTCTCAGTGCGCAGTGAACTCGGCCCTGTTCCATCAAGTGGCCAAACTCATGAGCAGGGTCTTCGCCACGCCTGGATCTCCGATTCTGCGATGTCTTGAGCATATGCTGAATAGTTCGACCCTCCTGCACTAGCTCCATATAGGAACCCTGGATCCATAAATTTAGTCTGCGACGAGTGTGGTCAGAGCACTCTGCGGCAGGGCAATTCCGACCTACTCGCTGGAGCACCAACGCCGGAAGCAGGAAAGCAGATGATGATGATGATGATGATGATCATGATGATGATGATGATGATGATCCTCAAGCCGTTCGAAGGAGAAACACTACCACATTGAACTGCGAACCGGTCTTTGGAGGCGCGTCTGGATATCAGGGCGCGGGGCTCCTGGACCCGGCAGCAGGATGCCTTTTTTGATGTACGGGTAACACACCCGAAGGCAAGCCTGCTGTCGCGTCCAGACGTCCTGCGTCAGCTGAAGACCCATGAACAGGCGAAAAAGAGAGAATATTGTGCCCGTGTAAATATTGTAGAGAGAGAGAGCATCATTTACACCGTTAGTTTTTTCAACTTCAGGCATGTGTGGGCCAGAGGGGTCTCGTTTTTTGAAAAATTTGGTATCGCTTTGTTGCGGTGCGACTTGGTCCCGCAACTAACCATCGTCAGGCAGACCACAAAAACCCAGAAACTCCTTTAATCGACATTACCACTCGTTTCCAACAAGAACACCAAAGAACACACCGAACAACGATCGCCAAATCGCTGTCCTGGGCAAAACGTGCAGCGTGCGTGCATTTGGCTTGCGCTGCATGCATGCACACAACGACGTGGCATAGAGAGAAAATGCAGCGTACAGAAAATGCATGATCATCGTAGCCATAGAGATACTAAATATGGCGACTGCCAAAGTCCGCGTGCAGCGCGGACGAGTACGAGTGCATGCAACGAAAAGAAAAGCAATAATTTGAAATGCAGAACAAGCAGAAACTAATAATGACTTGCAATGTGCTGGAGTGAAAGAATAAAGAATTGTTGGTTACGGAGGTGAAAACAGTGTCTGTCAAGGGGTGCTTGCACCCAGCGACAGGGTGACAGCACACCCTGTCAGCGAGAGTAAGTTTCGCCAAGTAGATCGTAGCGGAGTTGCCGCGGATGGCGATAATGCAACGGATCAAATACTAGTAAGTACATGTACATTGCAACCAATTAGTGTGTCAACAATTCTACTTATATAATACATTAGAACAATTCACAAGATATTCCGCTCGTGAACATGGCGTGGTACGAACACGCATAGCAATTACTGTATCGTAAAATGTGTCTCGACGTAGACGTAACAGACATGCACTCGTGATGTAATTCTAACAGACTAACAAATAAAATATTACACTCGCGAAATACATAGCAGTAATACGCAACGCACCAATATTGCAAGCGACCTAGCATGTCTTGACAATACTGCCCTTGCAGCATGTGACAGTTCTGTACACAATTCGTAACTACAATACACTAATAGTATCAACGTGCAACATATGACAACATGAAAGGATAATGTTCAAGAGTGCAGTCTCCTGTCCACGCTTGTTTTTGAGAAAAATCCTGAGTTACATTACTTTGTAGTCATGGGACAACTTCGATCTGTATTGTCGCTGTGTTTGCTCCGCTGGTGTATTACTTGCATACGTGGTTCGCGGGCATCATACAAGCGCCAGCGCCACAGCTTTTTAACAAGCTGCCATACCCTTAGACCACGTTGATGTGTACGGGTGTCTTAAGTTTTTTATGTTTGTTCTTTTATTCCATTATGAGCCGGTCTTCTCCGATTGGTGGCCCCATGCTCATTGTGTTCAACTGCACTTTGCGTTCCTTTTTATATTGAGTTCCAGTGCACTTTGTGTTCATTTTCCTCTCTTTTTTCATTCTATTTGAATTTTGATGTATTGCGTTTTTGCTTGCCCGTACAAGAGGCTGTTCAAATGATGATGATGATGATGTTGATGATGATGATGATGATGATGATGATGACACCAACGTCGGCTAATGGCTTTGCCTGTCCGACATGGGGGCCTCGCCGTCCCCATATTGTCGAAGACGGCGGCTGGGGAACATCAGGCCTCTGTCAGTGCCACTGATCCTCTGGTTCAGCTTGCGCTATCATCGCCTTCGCCTGACTGTGCTGGTGCGTCACTGCCTCCGCCTGCGGGACCGCCTCTGCGTGATCTTAACCAACCACCTATGGTACCACCCCCGCATCATTGTGCTAATATGTCACCGCCTCTGCCTGCTGGGTCGCCTTTGCCTGCCTGTGCTGATGCGTCGCTGCCTCAGCCTCCGCGGCCGCCTCCGCCTGACTGTGCTGGTGCGTCGCTGCCTCCACCTGTGGGACGGCCCCTACCTGGCTTAGACCAACCGCCGGTGCGACTGCCTTCGCCTGACCGTGCTGCCGTGTCACTGCCTCCGCCTGCGGAACCGCCTCTGCCTGACTGTGCTCGTGCGTCGCTGCCTCCGCCTGGTCTAGACCAGCCACATGTTCGACCGCCTCCGCCTGATTATGCTGGCGCGTTGTCGCCTCCACCTGCGGGTTCGCCTCCGCCTGATCTTGACCAACTACCTGATGCCGGATCGCTCTCTGCGCTGCGTGCGGAGCCTGTTGCCGTGGGATTAGGCGTCGAAGAGCCTGGCGAGACTAATCCTAGTGGTCCGTGTGGTGTCGCTGAGGCTGTTGCTGCGGTGCGTGCTGGGCTGCGCCGGGTGAGAGCAAAGCGGGACCAGATTTCGCGTGGTGTGCAGGCAGAGATTGGCCCTGGACTGTCTCCGTGCCAGCGGCTACTGTTAGAAACAGCGGGTGAGAAAGGCACCTCCAGCTGGCTGACCGCCCAACCGTCATACAATCAGCCAGTAACCATACTCAATAAATCTGATTTCCGGGATGCTCTCTGCTTCCGATACGGTTTGGAGCTGGATGGCCTCCCTGAGACTTGTGTTTGTGGAGCAACTCTAACCACTGAGCATGCAATGGCTTGTCCTACTGGCGGCTACACCATCGCACGCCATAATGATGTTCGCGATTTGCTGGCGGGTGTACTGTCGGAGGTATTGCCTGACGTGGAGGTGGAGCCGGTGCTAGCGCCATTTGATGGGGAGGATCTTCCCCATCGTACAGCCAACAGGAAATCCGAAGCTCGCCTCGATGTGAGGGCGCGGGGTTTCTGGTCCAGGCAGCAGGAGGCTTTTTTTGATGTTCGGGTGACTCACCCAAAGCCAAACCTGCTGTCGCGTCCAGAAGTCCAGCGCCATCTCCAAAAGCATGAAGGCATGAAAAAGCGGGAATACGGAGCGCGTGTTGTGAATATAGACCGAGGCACGTTCACCCCGTTGGTTTTCGCCACGAATGGCATATGTGGCCGGGAGGCAGACCGCTTTCTCAAGTGTCTTGCAGCCCAGTATGTCGATAAACACAGTGACTTGGCCTACTCGCTGGTTATGGGTCGATTGCGGTGCCTGCTCTCGTTCACTTTACTCCGTTGGGCAGTGACCTGTTTTCGTGGCTGCCGTAGCTCCTACCAGAAAAAGTCAGTCAAGAATTTCAGGAGTTATTGTTTGATGGGTCGTTAGATAGAGGCCGGTGTTTGCGAGACTGCAATCATTTAATGTTTCTTCCTTAGTGGTGTAGGTAGATTCTGTTTTGTAAGCATAGTAGGACTACTTTTGTTTTGTAAGTCAATCTCATTCTCCACGCTTTGCTGTCATTTGGTTATGTTTTAAAGTAGTTTTTATGACCTGATGTTTGTTTTTTATATTTGTAGTTCTATTGTTGACATCTTTTGTCTTTTCTTTGGGTTAAAAGGTTAACTTCATCCTCGTTTTCTTATTGCCTTGTATTGGAATTTGCCCATAAAAGTGGCTACGGTGTGATAATGCATTTTTATATTTCGTGTTTTAACATTATTTTCAGAAAATTGCTCTTACAATACCTTGCGTTTTATATTCATAATATTGTTGCCCGTAAAAGCGGTTTGGTCACATGATGATGATGATGATGATGATGATGATTTTTTTTTTTTTTTTTTTTTTTTTTTGATCCCACCTTCCAACCCGGCAAATATTTTGATTTTGATAAAAACGATTCAAAGCCTCTCAATTATTTAGTACTACTTGATGTATATATAAGAATAATAACATTAGTTACACTTTCACACCAAACTAGCTCGGCGCTGCACCAATCACTGCAGGGGAACCCGACCCTCCACCATCGCCAACTCACGAAGCATGTGAACTGGACGATGACGGGCCGACCGAGCACCCCTGACACACAACACAGCGGGGGGGAATGATGATGATGATGATGATGATGATGATGATGATGATGATGATGATGATGATGATGTCAGAGGGCTCCGGTGATACAACCCAGGAGGTTGCCGACCGAGTGAGGCTCTCCAATCATGATCCCGTCCGCGATGCTGTTGGGGACACCCGCCAGCTGGCACGCTCGACTCGGACAAGCAAAATGCGGAGCCTATGCAGCCGGCAACAAGACATTAAGGCGGACTTGAGCTCGGAGCAACAATTTCTTGTTGAAATCGCGTCCGAAAAGGGAGTATCGTCATGGTTGACTGTTGCCCCGCGGTGGCAAGATGGAACCATCCTGAAGAAATCCGACTTCCGTGATGCCCTGTGCATCCGCTATGGGCGAAGGTTGAGTGGGCTACCCGATTCATGTGTTTGTGGTGTGCCTCTCAGCCCCGCTCATGCCCTTACCTGTGCCACTGGCGGCTATACCATTGCCCGTCACAATGAGGTGCGGGACTTGGTTGCTGGACTACTGAGGGAGGCTGGAGTGGTGGACGTAGAGACGGAGCCCCGGCTATTGCCCTGCAGCAGTGAGCATTTGCCTGGTGGTCGTTCCCTCAACCGATGCGCAGAAGCTCGTCTGGATGTGCGGGCTCGCGGCTTTTGGTCGTGGCAACAGGACGCTTACTTTGATGTGCGGATCACTCATCCCGCAGCGTCTGTGTTGTCTCGATCACAAGCCCTGAGTCAGCTGAAGTCTCACGAGCGAAACAAGAAAAATCAATACGCCAGCCGTGTGGTTAACGTGGAGCGCGGCTCCTTCACGCCACTTGTGTTCTCGACGTACGGCTTTAGTGGCCCAGAAACTACTCAATTCCTGAAATCATTGGCCTCCCTGTTTGTTGAGCGCCATACTGAACTGAAGTACCCACTAGTAATGGGCATACTACGCACCCGTTTGTCTTTCTGCTTGCTGCGATGGGCAGTCACCTGCTTCCGCGGTTGCCGCGGTTCGTACGGCAAGAGGCGACAGCCGAACTCATTTCTGGCCCAGTGCCGCCAGGCGGAGTAGGGTGCTGCCTTTGGCCTCAACTTAATATAATGCTATTTGGTTTTTTCCCCTTTTATTACTCTGTGTTCATTGCTTGTTTTTGTATTGATTTACTTCCTTGACTGCTTTTGTGTTTCATCATTTTCCGGTTGGTTTTGTGTTGATTTCCCCTGTTCACTTTACATATTGTAATGATATACATTTGCTTTGCCCGTAAAAGAGGCTTCTCTCATGATGATGATGATGATGATGATGATGATTTTTTTTTTTTTTTTTTTTTTTTTTTTTGATGATGATGATGATGATGATGATGATGATGATGATGATGATGCGGGGGACCACCCCCGCATCATTGTGCTAATATGTCACCGCCTCTGCCTGCTGGGTCGCCTTTGCCTGCCTGTGCTGATGCGTCGCTGCCTCGGCCTCCGCGGCCGCCTCCGCCTGACTGTGCTGGTGCGTCGCTGCCTCCACCTGTGGGACGGCCCCTACCTGGCTTAGACAAACCGCCGGTGCGACTGCCTTCGCCTGACTGTGCTGCCGTGTCACTGCCTCCGCCTGCGGAACCGCCTCTGCCTGACTGTGCTCGTGCATCGCTGCCTCCGCCTGGTCTAGACCAGCCACATGTGCGACCGCCTCCGCCTGATTATGCTGGCGCGTTGTCGCCTCCACCTGCGGGTCCGCCTCCGCCTGATCTTGACCAACTACCTGATGCCGTATCGTTCTCTGCGCTGCGTGCGGAGCCTGTTGCCGTGGGATTAGGCGTCGAAGGGCCTGGCGAGACTAATCCTAGTGGTCCGTGTGGTGTCGCTGAGGCTGTTGCTGCGGTGCGTGCTGGGCTGCGCCAGGTGAGAGCACAGCGGGACCAGATTCCGCCTCCGCCTGATCTTGACCAACTACCTGATGCCGTATCGTTCTCTGCGCTGCGTGCGGAGCCTGTTGCCGTGGGATTAGGCGTCGAAGGGCCTGGCGAGACTAATCCTAGTGGTCCGTGTGGTGTCGCTGAGGCTGTTGCTGCGGTGCGTGCTGGGCTGCGCCAGGTGAGAGCACAGCGGGACCAGATTTCGCGTGGTGTGCAGGCAGAGATTGGCCCTGGACTGTCTCCGTGCCAGCGGCTACTGTTAGAAACAGCGGGTGAGAAAGGCACCTCCAGCTGGCTGACCGCCCAACCGTCATACAATCAGCCAGTAACCATACTCAATAAATCTGATTTCCGGGATGCTCTCTGCTTCCGATACGGTTTGGAGCTGGATGGCCTCCCTGAGACTTGTGTTTGTGGAGCAACTCTAACCACTGAGCATGCAATGGCTTGTCCTACTGGCGGCTACACCATCGCACGCCATAATGATGTTCGCGATTTGCTGGCGGGTGTACTGTCGGAGGTATTGCCTGACGTGGAGGTGGAGCCGGTGCTAGCGCCATTTGATGGGGAGGATCTTCCCCATCGTACAGCCAACAGGAAATCCGAAGCTCGCCTCGATGTGAGGGCGCGGGGTTTCTGGTCCACGCAGCAGGAGGCTTTTTTTGATGTTCGGGTGACTCACCCAAAGCCAAACCTGCTGTCGCGTCCAGAAGTCCAGCGCCATCTCCAAAAGCATGAAGGCATGAAAAAGCGGGAATACGGAGCGCGTGTTGTGAATATAGACCGAGGCACGTTCACCCCGTTGGTTTTCGCCACTAATGGCATGTGTGGCCGGGAGGCAGACCGCTTTCTCAAGTGTCTTGCAGCCCAGTATGTCGATAAACACAGTGACTTGGCCTACTCGCTGGTTATGGGTCGATTGCGGTGCCTGCTCTCATTCACTTTGCTCCGTTGGGCAGTGACCTGTTTTCGTGGCTGCCGTAGCTCCTACCAGAAAAAGTCAGTCAAGAATTTCAGGAGTTATTGTTTGATGGGTCGTTAGATAGAGGCCGGTGTTTGTGAGACTGCAATCATTTAATGTTTCTTCCTCAGTGGTGTAGGTAGATTCTGTTTTGTAAGCATAGTAGGACTACTTTTGTTTTGTAAGTCAATCTCATTCTCCACGCTTTGCTGTCATTTGGTTATGTTTTAAAGTAGTTTTTATGACCTGATGTTTGTTTTTTATATTTGTAGTTCTATTGTTGACATCTTTTGTCTTTTCTTTGGGTTAAAAGGTTAACTTCATCCTCGTTTTCTTATTGCCTTGTATTGGAATTTGCCCATAAAAGTGGCTACGGTGTGATAATGCATTTTAATATTTCGTGTTTTAACATTATTTTCAGAAATTTGCTCTTACAATACCTTGCGTTTTATATTCATAATATTGTTGCCCGTAAAAGCGGCTTGGTCACATGATGATGATGATGATGATGATTTTTTTTTGATGGTGATGAAGCCACTTCTTTGGGCAAACAAAACACAATTTCCCAAGATGAAGGAGTGGAACCCTACACAAATAATGATGATGATGATGATGATGATGATGATTTTTTTTTTTTTTTTTTTTTTTTTGAAGCCACTTCCTTGAGCAAACAAAACACAATTTCCCAAGATGAAGGAGTGGAACCCTACACAAATAATAGTTTAAATGAATCCAACGCAAAGATCGTTTTTCCCCGAAATACAACAATTGAACACAATTACATGCCCAAAGGCATGAAAGCAACAAAACAGCAACAAAAGGGTAAGCGCCATACCAATCCCGCATGCACAGTCAGGACACAGCACGATACTTAACAAACTAGACCTGACTCGGCCACGGCAATCGAGACATCATGAAAACATCTCGCCGGATGGTGGTACCGTGACCGAGCCCCACGTATGCACAACACAGCAGCACGCAGCAAAGCAAAAGACAGCCGACAGCGGAGTAAACCAATGACCTGGGAATAGTGAGATCCCGATGACTCGGCCTGCATCTGGCACAGTCTCTTGAGGAACACATTGCACAGCCTCCCACAACCATGATGATGATGATGATGATGATGATGATGCTCTTACAATACCTTGCGTTTCATATTCATAATATTGTTGCCCGTAAAAGCGGCTTGGCCACATGATGATGATGATGATGATGATGATGATGATGATGATGCTGAAGTACCCACTAGTAATGGGCATACTACGCACCCGTTTGTCTTTCTGCTTGCTGCGATGGGCAGTCACCTGCTTCCGCGGTTGCCGCGGTTCGTACGGCAAGAGGCGACAGCCGAACTCATTTCTGGCCCAGTGCCGCCAGGCGGAGTAGGGTGCTGCCTTTGGCCTCAACTTAATATAATGCTATTTGGTTTTTCCCCTTTTATTACTCTGTGTTCATTGCTTGTTTTTGTATTGATGTACTTCCTTGACTGCTTTTGTGTTTCATCATTTTCCGGTTGGTTTTGTGTTGATTTCCCCTGTTCACTTTACATATTGTAATGATATACATTTGCTTTGCCCGTAAAAGAGGCTTTTCTCATGATGATGATGATGATGATGATGTTCACTTTACTCCGTTGGGCAGTGACCTGTTTTCGTGGCTGCCGTAGCTCCTACCAGAAAAAGTCAGTCAAGAATTTCAGGAGTTATTGTTTGATGGGTCGTTAGATAGAGGCCGGTGTTTGTGAGACTGCAATCATTTAATGTTTCTTCCTTAGTGGTGTAGGTAGATTCTGTTTTGTAAGCATAGTAGGACTACTTTTGTTTTGTAAGTCAATCTCATTCTCCACGCTTTGCTGTCATTTGGTTATGTTTTAAAGTAGTTTTTATGACCTGATGTTTGTTTTTTATATTTGTAGTTCGATTGTTGAAATCTCTTGTCTTTTCTTTGGGTTAAAAGGTTAACTTCATCCTCGTTTTCTTATTGCCTTGTATTGGAATTTGCCCATAAAAGTGGCTACGGTGTGATAATGCATTTTTATATTTCGTGTTTTAACATTATTTTCAGAAAATTGCTCTTACAATACCTTGCGTTTTATATTCATAATATTGTTGCCCGTAAAAGCGGCTTGGTCACATGATGATGATGATGATGATGATGATGATGATGATGATGATGATACCCCGCTGGCAACATGGAACAATTTTAAAGAAATCAGATTTCCGGGACGCTCTATGCATCCGGTATGGTCACAGATTGAATGGACTGCCGGAGAAATGCGTGTGTGGAGTGGATGTCAATCCCGCACACGCCCTCACTTGCGCTACTGGTGGGTACACAATCGCCAGGCACAACGAGGTGAGAGACCTTGTCGCCGGTCTCCTGAGAGAGGCAGGTGTTGTTGACGTCGAGACCGAGCCTAGATTATTGCCGTGCGGTGGTGAGGATCTACCAGGAGGGCGTTCGCTCAACAGAAGTACTGAGGCTCGTCTTGACGTGCGGGCTCGGGGCTTTTGGTCGTGGCAACAAGACGCTTTTTTTGATGTGCGGATTACCCATCCCGCAGCGTCCGTGTTGTCTCGATCAAAAGCCTTGAGTCAGCTGAAGTCCCATGAACGGGCAAAAAAGAATCAATATGCCAGCCGCGTTGTGAATGTCGAGCGAGGATCGTTCACCCCACTGGTGTTCTCGACTTATGGTTTCAGCGGGCCTGAGACAACTCAATTCCTAAAGTCTCTTGCCTCTCTCTTTGTAGAGAGAAGCCAGGATCTCAAATATCCTGTTGTCATGGGTATGTTGCGTACCCGCCTGTCGTTTTGCCTCTTGAGGTGGGCCATTACGTGCTTTCGTGGTTGCCGAGGGTCTTATAACAGACGGCGGGTGAATTCCTTTGTGGCCCAGTGTCGTTTGGCCGCATAGTGAATTTTTATGCTATGCCTCTCAACAATATCACTATGGATAACATCACATTTTTTAAATAACTATTTGGTAAAGTAACATCATCTGTCATTCAATATCTATCTGGTAAAATAATCAGCATTTGAATATCTATTTGGTACTAATCATTCAACTGTTAAATGTCATATTTTACCTGAATATCTATCACGATTTTTGCACATTATCTCGGTTATCACCGTTTCAAGCCCGTACAAGAGGCCGTTTCCAATGATGATGATGATGATGATGATGATGATGATGATGATGATCATTGGCCTCCCTGTTTGTTGAGCGCCATACTGAACTGAAGTACCCACTAGTAATGGGCATACTACGCACCCGTTTGTCTTTCTGCTTGCTGCGATGGGCAGTCACCTGCTTCCGCGGTTGCCGCGGTTCGTACGGCAAGAGGCGACAGCCGAACTCATTTCTGGCCCAGTGCCGCCAGGCGGAGTAGGGCGCTGCCTTTGGCCTCAACTTAATATAATGCTATTTTGGTTTTTTCCCCTTTTATTACTCTGTGTTCATTGCTTGTTTTTGTATTGATTTACTTCCTTGACTGCTTTTGTGTTTCATCATTTTCCGGTTGGTTTTGTGTTGATTTCCCCTGTTCACTTTACATATTGTAATGATATACATTTGCTTTGCCCGTAAAAGAGGCTTTTCTCATGATGATGACGCCTCGTCAAGGCGTTTGTGTTCATCCCTTGCTGCCGCGGGGAGGTGCATATGTACCGAGCGCCTTGCCGGTTGCGCGATGATTGGATTTACATCCGCTCGCCTAATACCCCTCGATAAGAAACCTGGCGTGCGCCCCATCGCTGTGGGCGAAGTGTACCGGCGTATCATTGGTCGTGCCGTGATGTCAGTAGTGGAAAGTGATGTGCTGAGTGTAACAGCTCCTGTCCAACTCTGTGTCGGCGTTCCATCTGCCTGCGAAGCCGCCGTACACACAATGTCCCGTCTGTTCGCTGGCCCGGGGGTTGAGGGTGTCTTGCTTGTGGACGCCTCCAATGCATTTAATGCATTGAATAGGCAGGCTGCGCTACACAACATTCCGCGTCTCTGCCCCCCGCTTGCAACGGTGTTTCGTAACACGTATGGATCAGTTTCCCGCCTGTTTGTGTCTGGTGGAGGTGAAATCGAATCGCGTGAAGGCACGGCTCAGGGCGACCCACTGGCTATGGCAGCCTATGCTGTGGCGATCATGCCACTGGTCAGGCGCCTGGCTGCGACATGCCCCAGTGTTGTCCAATCTTGGTTCGCGGATGATGACTCGGGTGCAGGTCTTCTGGCTCGCCTTCGGAATTACTGGGATGAACTCCGGGCCATTGGCCCTGGTTATGGTTACTACCCGAACGCATCCAAAACTGTTCTGATCACAAAGCCAGAGCATCTGGATAGGGCCAGGGAAATCTTCTTCGACAGTGGCATCCAGATTACCGCCGCTGGCGGCCGATTCCTCGGGGGCGCCCTGGGGTCAGAAGATTTCTGCCGCTCTTATATGGGGCAGTTGGCGGATAGATGGGCTGGTGACCTGCGCACCTTGTGTGAGATCACCCAGACTCAACCTCATGCGGCGTACACCGTCTTCTCCAAGGCCCTGTCATCACGGTGGACTTACCACTTGCGCTCAATGCCGTTCTCGACAGGCGTTTTGGAGGCCTTGGATGAGATCCTCAGTGACCATTTCCTGCCGGCTTTGCTGGGTCATGGAATTGCGCAGGCCAGCCACCAACGTCGGCTAATGGCTTTGCCTGTCCGACATGGGGGCCTCGCCGTCCCCATATTGTCGAAGATGGCGGCTGGGGAACATCAGGCCTCTGTCAGTGCCACTGATCCTCTGGTTCAGCTTGCGCTATCATCGCCTTCGCCTGACTGTGCTGGTGCGTCACTGCCTCCGCCTGCGGGACCGCCTCAGCGTGATCTTAACCAACCACCTATGGGACCACCCCCGCATCATTGTGCTAATATGTCACCGCCTCTGCCTGCTGGGTCGCCTTTGCCTGCCTGTGCTGATGCGTCGCTGCCTCGGCCTCCGCGGCCGCCTCCGCCTGACTGTGCTGGTGCGTCGCTGCCTCCACCTGTGGGACGGCCCCTACCTGGCTTAGACCAACCGCCGGTGCGACTGCCTTCGCCTGACCGTGCTGCCGTGTCACTGCCTCCGCCTGCGGAACCGCCTCTGCCTGACTGTGCTCGTGCGTCGCTGCCTCCGCCTGGTCTAGACCAGCCACATGTGCGACCGCCTCCGCCTGATTATGCTGGCGCGTTGTCGCCTCCACCTGCGGGTCCGCCTCCGCCTGATCTTGACCAACTACCTGATGCCGGCTCGTTCTCTGCGCTGCGTGCGGAGCCTGTTGCCGTGGGATCAGGCGTCGAAGAGCCTGGCGAGACTAATCCTTGTGGTCCGTGTGGTGTCGCTGAGGCTGTTGCTGCGGTGCGTGCTGGGCTGCGCCGGGTGAGAGCACAGCGGGACCAGATTTCGCGTGGTGTGCAGGCAGAGATTGGCCCTGGACTGTCTCCGTGCCAGCGGCTACTGTTAGAAACAGCGGGTGAGAAAGGCACCTCCAGCTGGCTGACCGCCCAACCGTCATACAATCAGCCAGTAACCATACTCAATAAATCTGATTTCCGGGATGCTCTCTGCTTCCGATACGGTTTGGAGCTGGATGGCCTCCCTGAGACTTGTGTTTGTGGAGCAACTCTAACCACTGAGCATGCAATGGCTTGTCCTACTGGCGGCTACACCATCGCACGCCATAATGATGTTCGCGATTTGCTGGCGGGTGTACTGTCGGAGGTATTGCCTGACGTGGAGGTGGAGCCGGTGCTAGCGCCATTTGATGGGGAGGATCTTCCCCATCGTACAGCCAACAGGAAATCCGAAGCTCGCCTCGATGTGAGGGCGCGGGGTTTCTGGTCCAGGCAGCAGGAGGCTTTTTTTGATGTTCGGGTGACTCACCCAAAGCCAAACCTGCTGTCGCGTCCAGAAGTCCAGCGCCATCTCCAAAAGCATGAAGGCATGAAAAAGCGGGAATACGGAGCGCGTGTTGTGAATATAGACCGAGGCACGTTCACCCCGTTGGTTTTCGCCACGACTGGCATGTGTGGCCGGGAGGCAGACCGCTTTCTCAAGTGTCTTGCAGCCCAGTATGTCGATAAACACAGTGACTTGGCCTACTCGCTGGTTATGGGTCGATTGCGGTGCCTGCTCTCGTTCACTTTACTCCGTTGGGCAGTGACCTGTTTTCGTGGCTGCCGTAGCTCCTACCAGAAAAAGTCAGTCAAGAATTTCAGGAGTTATTGTTTGATGGGTCGTTAGATAGAGGCTGGTGTTTGTGAGACTGCAATCATTTAATGTTTCTTCCTTAGTGGTGTAGGTAGATTCTGTTTTGTAAGCATAGTAGGACTACTTTTGTTTTGTAAGTCAATCTCATTCTCCACGCTTTGCTGTCATTTGGTTATGTTTTCAAGTAGTTTTTATGACCTGATGTTTGTTTTTTATATTTGTAGTTCTATTGTTGACATCTTTTGTCTTTTCTTTGGGTTAAAAGGTTAACTTCATGCTCGTTTTCTTATTGCCTTGTATTGGAATTTGCTCATAAAAGTGGCTACGGTGTGATAATGCATTTTTATATTTCGTGTTTTAACATTATTTTCAGAAAATTGCTCTTACAATACCTTGCGTTTTATATTCATAATATTGTTGCCCGTAAAAGCGGCTTGGTCACATGATGATGATGATGATGATGATGATGATGATGATGATGATGATGATGATGATGTACCCACTGAAGTACCCACTAGTAATGGGCATACTACGCACCCGTTTGTCTTTCTGCTTGCTGCGATGGGCAGTCACCTGCTTCCGCGGTTGCCGCGGTTCGTACGGCAAGAGGCGACAGCCGAACTCATTTCTGGCCCAGTGCCGCCAGGCGGAGTAGGGTGCTGCCTTTGGCCTCAACTTAATATAATGCTATTTGGTTTTTCCCCTTTTATTACTCTGTGTTCATTGCTTGCTTTTGTATTGATTTACTTCCTTGACTGCTTTTGTGTTTCATCATTTTCCGGTTGGTTTTGTGTTGATTTCCCCTGTTCACTTTACATAATGTAATGATATACATTTGCTTTGCCCGTAAAAGAGGCTTTTCTCATGATGATGATGATGATGATGATGATTTTTTTTTTTTTTTTTGATGATGATGATGAAGCCACTTCTTTGGGCAAACAAAACACAATTTCCCAAGATGAAGGAGTGGAACCCTACACAAATAATAGTTTAAATGAATCCAACGCAAAGATCGTTTTTCCATGAAATACAACAATTGAACACAATTACATGCTTAAAGGCATGAAAGCAACAAAACAGCAACAAAAGGGTAAGCGCCATAACAATCCCACATGCTCAGTCAGGACACAGCACGATACTTAACAAACTAGACCTGACTCGGCCACGGCAATCGAGACATCGATGATGATGATGATGATGATGATGATTTTTTTTTTTTTTTTTTTTTTTTTGATCCCACCTTCCAACCCGGCAAATATTTTGATTTTGATAAAAACGATTCAAAGCCTCTCAATTATTTAGTACTACTTGATGTATATATAAGAATAATAACATTAGTTACACTTTCACACCAAACTAGCTCGGCGCAGCACCAATCACTGCAGGGGAACCCGACCCTCCACCATCGCCAACTCACGAAGCATGTGAACTGGACGATGACGGGCCGACCGAGCACCCCTGACACACAACACAGCGGAACGTAGCAGCGCGAAAGACACCCGACAACGATAATAACTCATCAACGACGAATAGCTACCTCCCGAAGATGATAGATGATGATGATGATGATGATGATGATGATGATGATGATGATGATGATGATGCACAGAAATCAGTGTTGCTGGTCAAGCCGGAGCATGAGGAAGAGGCCCAGCGCCTCTTCTCCGCCACTGGAGTTACCATCAAGACCAGCGGCAACCGTCACCTCGGCGGAGCGATTGGCAGTGAGGAGTTCTGCTCTGCCTTCATGGCCAAGAAGGTGGATAAATGGAAGCAGGTTCTGGATTCCCTGACGGGGATGGCTGTCACTCAGCCTCAGGCCGCATACACCGTTTTTACGAAGGGTCTGTCATCCACATGGACATACCACTTGCGTTGCTCACCTTGTTCGGCTGAGATACTGGCCGAGCTTGATGAGAGGATCAATGATTGCCTGATACCTGCCCTTCTGGGGGATGGCGTTCGTCCTGGTAGCCCTGAGAGAGAGCTGATGTCATTTCCAGTGCGTCTTGGTGGTTTGGCCCTCCCTCTGTTGCAGGATAGTGCACCAGCAGAGCTCGCAGCATCCTTGAGCATCACAAAGCCTCTTGTTCAGCTACTGTTGACTGGCACATATGCGAACCCTCCAAGCGTGCCTGGTGATATGGCAAGGAGCGATTTGTCGGATACTGCCCAGTCAGAGGGCTCCGGTGATACAACCCAGGAGGTTGCCGACCGAGTGAGGCTCTCCAATCATGATCCCGTCCGCGATGCTGTTGGGGACACCCGCCAGCTGGCACGCTCGACTCGGACAAGCAAAATGCGGAGCCTATGCAGCCGGCAACAAGACATTAAGGCGGACTTGAGCTCGGAGCAACAATTTCTTGTTGAAATCGCGTCCGAAAAGGGAGTATCGTCATGGTTGACTGTTGCCCCGCGGTGGCAAGATGGAACCATCCTGAAGAAATCCGACTTCCGTGATGCCCTGTGCATCCGCTATGGGCGAAGGTTGAGTGGGCTACCCGATTCATGTGTTTGTGGTGTGCCTCTCAGCCCCGCTCATGCACTTACCTGTGCCACTGGCGGCTATACCATTGCCCGTCACAATGAGGTGCGGGACTTGGTTGCTGGACTACTGAGGGAGGCTGGAGTGGTGGACGTAGAGACGGAGCCCCGGCTATTGCCCTGCAGCAGTGAGCATTTGCCTGGTGGTCGTTCCCTCAACCGATGCGCAGAAGCTCGTCTGGATGTGCGGGCTCGCGGCTTTTGGTCGTGGCAACAGGACGCTTACTTTGATGTGCGGATCACTCATCCCGCAGCGTCTGTGTTGTCTCGATCACAAGCCCTGAGTCAGCTGAAGTCTCACGAGCGAAACAAGAAAAATCAATACGCCAGCCGTGTGGTTAACGTGGAGCGCGGCTCCTTCACGCCACTTGTGTTCTCGACGTACGGCTTTAGTGGCCCAGAAACTACTCAATTCCTGAAATCATTGGCCTCCCTGTTTGTTGAGCGCCATACTGAACTGAAGTACCCACTAGTAATGGGCATACTACGCACCCGTTTGTCTTTCTGCTTGCTGCGATGGGCAGTCACCTGCTTCCGCGGTTGCCGCGGTTCGTACGGCAAGAGGCGACAGCCGAACTCATTTCTGGCCCAGTGCCGCCAGGCGGAGTAGGGTGCTGCCTTTGGCCTCAACTTAATATAATGCTATTTGGTTTTTCCCCTTTTATTACTCTGTGTTCATTGCTTGTTTTTGTATTGATTTACTTCCTTGACTGCTTTTGTGTTTCATCATTTTCCGGTTGGTTTTGTGTTGATTTCCCCTGTTCACTTTACATATTGTAATGATATACATTTGCTTTGCCCGTAAAAGAGGCTTTTCTCATGATGATGATGATGATGATGATGATTCACTTTACTCCGTTGGGCAGTGACCTGTTTTCGTGGCTGCCGTAGCTCCTACCAGAAAAAGTCAGTCAAGAATTTCAGGAGTTATTGTTTGATGGGTCGTTAGATAGAGGCCGGTGTTTGTGAGACTGCAATCATTTAATGTTTCTTCCTTAGTGGTGTAGGTAGATTCTGTTTTGTAAGCATAGTAGGACTACTTTTGTTTTGTAAGTCAATCTCATTCTCCACGCTTTGCTGTCATTTGGTTATGTTTTAAAGTAGTTTTTATGACCTGATGTTTGTTTTTTATATTTGTAGTTCGATTGTTGACATCTTTTGTCTTTTCTTTGGGTTAAAAGGTTAACTTCATCCTCGTTTTCTTATTGCCTTGTATTGGAATTTGCCCATAAAAGTGGCTACGGTGTGATAATGCATTTTTATATTTCGTGTTTTAACATTATTTTCAGAAAATTGCTCTTACAATACCTTGCGTTTTATATTCATAATATTGTTGCCCGTAAAAGCGGCTTGGTCACATGATGATGATGATGATGATGATGATGATGATGATGATGATTTTTTTTTTTTTTTTTTTTTTTTTTTTGATGATGATGAAGCCACTTCTTTGGGCAAACAAAACACAATTTCCCAAGATGAAGGAGTGGAACCCTACACAAATAATAGTTTAAATGAATCCAACGCAAAGATCGTTTTTCCATGAAATACAACAAATGAACACCCCGATGATGATGATGATGATGATGATGATGATTTTTTTTTTTGATGATGATGAAGCCACTTCTTTGGGCAAACAAAACACAATTTCCCAAGATGAAGGAGTGGAACCCTACACAAATAATAGTTTAAATGAATCCAACGCAAAGATCGTTTTTCCATGAAATACAACAAATGAACACAATTACATGCTTAAAGGCATGAAAGCAACAAAACAGCAACAAAAGGGTAAGCGCCATACCAATCCCGCATGCACAGTCAGGACACAGCACGATACTTAACAAACTAGACCTGACTCGGCCACGGCAATCGAGACATCATGAAAACATCTCGCCGGATGGTGGTACCGTGACCGAGCCCCACGTATGCACAACACAGCAGCACGCAGCAAAGCAAAAGACAGCCGACAGCGGAGTAAACCAATGACCTGGGAATAGTGAGATCCCGATGACTCGGCCTGCATCTGGCACAGTCTCTTGAGGAACACATTGCACAGCCTCCCACAACCACCATGCACAGAGAACACGAGAGGTGTGAAAGCGGCTCTTTCTACATTTGTGACTCTTGGCCCATATTCGTTCCACTTACGCCGCTCGTGCTGCTGGTACAATGCAGGAAGGGTTCTGGACCCGTAGGAAGGAGCATCTGGGCAAAATACCCTTACATCAAAAAAAGCTTCCTCCCCACGGGTCCAAAACCCTCGAGCGGCTATGTCCAGGCGCGCATCCTCTCGGCGGTTCGTTGACCGAAGAGGAAACCTCTCACCAGAAAGAGGTTGCAGCGCTGGTTCTGTCGAAACGGCAGTGCAGACTTCAGTCAATTCCCTCGCCAGCAGGTCACGTATCTCGTTATGACGAAGTGTCGGGAAGCCGCCCCTGGCGCAACATAGCTGATGCTCAACTGAGAACAGCTCACCACACACACAGGTTGCTGGTGTATTGGCTAGCGGCCATGCATATCTCAATGCCAGAGCATCCCGGAAGTCACGCTTGGTGAGACGAAAGCCATGCTCCGCCAGGGGCAGCACGCTCAGCCATGAGGATGATCCTTTCTCCGTGTGTTCTTCTATTCGTCGCTTCGTCATCTCATCGCTCGTGTCCACTATTTTGTTCCTGGCTGCCTTTGCGCGCTCCCGGTTTTCGGTGTGGACGACACGCTTTTTGTGACGCATTTCATCGATCATCCTCTGAAAGGGGGTACCAGCACCAGCAACATCAGCAGCCACATCCGGTCCAGGGTTTGAGTTGCCAGCGACCTCCCGCGGCTGCACCTCCGTTGCCGTCATCGTGGGAGTGGGAGACGCTCCACCACGGTCAGCAGTATCTGCAGAAGCCGGCACATCTCCAGCGAGAGAAATTGGATCGCTATCCTTAGCGAAATCGCCCAGAACCTCCTTCACCATAGGTCCGGACACTTGCTTGGAGCCCTGGTGCTCAAACCGTGGTCGAGTCGTGAGGTCCGGAAGGGCTATCCCACCATCCCGTGTCGGGAGCTTTAGAATATCAATGTCTTTCAGAGGCACGCTCGGTTGTCCCACGAGCTCCGGTAGAAGTGAGGAGTGAAGCTCCCGCTCCAACGGCGCCAAGTCCTCCGCAGAAACAGCCATAGTTCGAAACACATAGTTCCATCTGTTGACTAAGCCATGGGTCAACGCAGAGTATGCTGCATGCGGCTCTGATGCGGCATAATTTGCCAAAATCTCTGTATGTTTCACCCACTCTTCTACTTTTGTCTCTTTGAATTCTCCGAGGAATGCCTCAGTCCCGATAGCAGCGCCCAGATACTGTACGCCACGAGACTTGACGTGGATAGTTGTGTCACCAAAAGTCTCGGCAGCCAAGGACTCAAAGCCAGGCTTGACGAGTAGTTGCGTTTTTGTTTCGTTGATGTTGTAGCCGTATTTTTGGCCCTCTTCCTTAAGGAGGTTGTACCACTTTCGCAATGGGGAGAGCCCTCCGGCAGCTGCCGAGTCATCTGCAAACCATCCCTGGCACACATCTGCAACATTGGTTCCGACTGACTTGACGAGAGGGGTGAGAGCCGTGGCATAAATGGCCATCGCAAGAGGGTCACCCTGGGTTGTGCCCTCCTGTGACAATAAAGACTGGCCACCACGCACAAAGAGGGATGCAGGGTCTTGGTAAGTATTCAATGTTATTTGTGCTAGCGGGGGGCATACTCGAGCAATATTGTGCAATGCAGCGCGGCGATTCAAGCTATTGAAGGCATTGCGAGCATCGACTAGCAGCACTGCCTCAGCCTTTTCCGAAGCAAAGGCAGCCGTCATTGAGTGCACCATAGCCTCCACCCCAGCCGGGATGCCCGTGCAGGCCTGAACTGGTCCGCAGGCTTGCATAATGTCGGGTTTCATCAGAAACAATGCCGCCTTGGAGCACAGTCTACGAAACACTTCACATACCCCTATTGGCCGAACGCCAGGGTTCTTGTTGAGGGCAATGAGTCTGCAAGCTGTGTACGGTGTGAGTGAGCCGGAGGGGACTGAGTCGGTACAGATCAAGCGTGTGAAGCACGCCACTGCCTCACGCAGATCAGTAGATGCACCTTTGTAACATGTGCATAGCCGCCGCCAAGCATCCGCGATGATGATGATGATGATGATGATGATGATGATGATGATGATGATGCGCTTGCGGAGGCCGGTTGGACTTTTGGCTGCTCTGGTTAGAGGAAGAAGCTTGCTTGGCTGCTGAGCTGCTTGATTGCTGTTTGGTCTGGAGCTGACTGGAGCAGCTGTTATATCTTCAAGTTGGCTAGGTTGGCAGTCTCCTGCCATTGGATGAAGCCTCCTGGCCCAGGTCTGGTCGAATCCTTAGCGCAAGGGCTGGGTCGTGCGTTGCGCCAGGCTGGATTAGCTACATCGCTGCGTCACTCGCTGAGGTGAAGTGCTTGCGCCACTCATGAGTGCTTATTAGTGACGGATATTTCTCCTGCTGTTGCTGGTCCAGGTCGTGGCACTTGCCTTGCCGGGCTGTCACCAAGGGTCTGCGCTATCCGTGTTCCGCGCTGGCTGGGTGGTTGGCCTGATGCCTTGCTGTAGGTGCCAGACGGACAGAGCATGTACACGATGTTCGTGTGTGAAGGCTGGGAGAGTTTGTAGCGATTGCTACCCGAGTAGGTCTACGCCCAGCACTTGCTGTAATGTGTCTGCAGCTGCCAGAGTGCTACGCAGCCAACCACCGTCTATCGCCAGTGCTGGTGTGGACCCAGCTCTCTCTTGTCGTGTGGATGGTGCAAGTCTACAGTCGCGGCCTCCGGTTATTCATTCTATCTCTCGGGATTTGGTACCTCCTCTCACTGTGGCAAGTGCTTTTGATGCCTCTGTTATTAGCAGCCTGCAAGGTGATGACGGCTCCAGGAAGAATGGCGAGGAGGATGATGAGTGCTCCCCACACCTTGCCACGGTCAATCGGAGTGCCACCCTTGATCGGAGTGCCTCACGGAATAGATGTGACATCACCACCTGCCAATATCTCTGCGGTCGGGGCAGAGCATGAATCTCCTGGAGGTGATACATTGTTCTTGGCTGGTCTTGCTGACAGTCAACGCCCAGTGAATGCAACATCGCGCTTGGAGGATGCAAGTGCAAGGGACCATTTCGTGCAGTCGGTGAAGGGAGCATATGAGGTAGTGGTCACGTGGAGGCGCAATCTATTCATTGTTCCTCATGGCTCGGCCGGCATTCTATTTGTTGGGGAATTGTCTCGGCTCATTAATTGTTTTGCTGATGGCTCAGATATACGGTGTGTGGCCTGGAGAGCTGTATCAGTTGCCTGCCACTTCCTGCTACAGCAGCCACACGACTCGAGACTGCAATGCAATCAGGCGGATCATCTGCGCCGCCGTATGGGTCTCTGGCAACGAGGAGCCATCAAGGAACTAGTCGAGGAGTGTGCCTGCATTCAGGCTCATCTTCCCAGGCGCGTCCCTACGGCACTGGACCGCCCAGAGGAACTGGATGACGTCAAGTTCAGCAGGCTGGTGTTCTCGGGACGCATCCATTCAGCCATCAGGTATCTGGACCCGGCATCCTCTGGAAGGGTTCTGGGAATGGATGAAATTGGGAATCCGTCCACAGGTGCTATAGTTCGTGAGGTATTGCTGGAGAAGCACCCCATCGAGACTCAGCCTTCCGAAGATTTCCTCCTTCCTGGTGAGCCTGCCGAAGCCAACAACATCTTGTTCCAGAGAATCACACCGGAGCTGATTCGTAAATTAAGCCGGCGGATGCACGGATCGTCGGTCCCGTCCGGCCTGGATTCTGATGCATGGTGTAGAATGCTGACGTGTTTTAAGAAGGCTTCAGATACCCTCTACTCTGCATTGGCTGCTGCCGCACAATGTCTGTGCACGGTGACCGTGGAGCCGGAATCAATGTTGGGATTTACATCAGCTTGCCTGATTCCACTCGATAAACAACCAGGTGTGCGCCCAATCGCGGTCGGTGAGGTGCATAGGAGACTGATCTGCAGAGCTATTGCGAGGATCACGGAACACGACGTCCTCCGCGTAACTGCCCCCCCCCCCCCCCCCCGCCAGACATGTGTTGGTGTTCCATCAGCCTGCAAAGCCTCAGTTCACGCAATGACTTCCATGTTCGCTGGACCAAATACGGAAGAAGTGTTGTTGGTCGACGCATCAAATGCGTTCAACTCGCTGAATCGTCAGGCGGCACTCCATAACGTTCCCCGCATTTGCCCCGCTCTAGGCAAAGTGTTTGCCAACACCTACAGCTCGCCAATTCGCCTTTTCGTTGCTGGTGGCGGTGAGATATTGTCACAGGAAGGGACATGCCAAGGGGACCCATTGGCAATGGCAGTGTATGCTGTTGCCACAGCACCTCTGGTGAAGCACCTGGTAGCGGCTTGCCCGTCGGTCGTCCAGTCCTGGTATGCAGATGACGATGCGGCGGCGGATGGGCTCCTGCAGCTCCGACAGTATTGGGATACTCTGGAACAGGCTGGCCGCGGATATGGTTACCACGCCAATGCAGCCAAGACCATCCTCGTTACGAAGCCAGAGCACCTCGATCGAGCGAGAGAGGTGTTTGACGGTACCGGGGTGACTATATCAGCCGAAGGAGCCCGTTACTTGGGCAGTGTGCTGGGATCGGCCAGGTATACGGAAGAATGTATATCCGCAAAGTCGCGTTGCTGGGCACAGGAACTCAAGTCTCTGGCTGGACTGGCGAGGACCCAGCCACACGCGGCATACATGGTGGTAACCAAGGGTCTGGCTGGCCGGTGGCAATACCATCTCCGTGCCACGCAGCACAGCCTAAGGTACTTCAGGTACCTGGCCAGGTCATCGATTCGGAGCTTTCGCCAGCTCTCCTGGGCCATCAGTTTGACCCCAATAGCTCACAGCGGGAGCTTATGTCTCTGCCCACGAGATGTGGTGGTCTTGCTGTGCCGATTCTGCCTTCCCTGGCGCCTGTGGAGTATGCGGCCTCAACAAAGATCACTGAGCCGTCCGTGCGCCTTATTGTACCGCCGGATGCATTAACGCCTCCAGAAGAGGCGCCTGTTGCTCCATACCAGTCATCCACACAGCCTCTGACCGTTGCGGGCGCGGAACAGCCTCACAACGTCCGGGGCCATTCTCCCGGGTTGATTCTGTCGTCATCTCTACAAGACGATTTCCGCCTACATCCTGTACCACGGCCGGGGATCACTAGCCTGGATGACGCAGCCGGAGGCTCGGGCACCGATGTTATCCTTGATGCCATCGGGGCTGTTTGACAGCGGGCCCGTCAGTCACGTCAGCAGCGGCAAAAGAAACAGGAAGAAAGAGTGGCACAGTTGCGCCCCATGCTACCGCCGGCGCAACAGCTTTTGTTGGAAACGGCTGGTGAGAAGGGTGTTTCAAATTGGTTATCCTCCATGCCATCTTTCGTAACGCCCAGTTCAATCCTGAACAAATCGGATTTTCGTGATGCTGTTTGTATTCGATATGGTTTGTCATTGGAGGGAGTGTCCAGTTCCCGTATTTGTGGGCAAGACATGACAATAGATCATGCCATGAGTTGCCCGGCGGGTGGTTATCCAATTGCAAGACATAACGAGATCCAGGACATTCCGTCGGAAGCTATTCGGGAAATACTGCCAGATGTGGAGAAGGAGCCTCTTCTCAAGCCGTTCGAAGGAGAAACACTACCACATCGAACTGCGAACCGGTCTTTGGAGGCGCGTCTGGATATCAGGGCGCGGGGCTTCTGGACCCGGCAGCAGGATGCCTTTTTTGATGTACGGGTAACACACCCGAAGGCAAGCCTGCTGTCGCGTACAGACGTCCTGCGTCAGCTGAAGACCCATGAACAGGCCAAAAAGAGAGAATATTGTGCCCGTGTAAATATTGTAGAGAGAGCATCATTTACACCATTAGTTTTTTCAAATTCAGGCATGTGTGGGCCAGAGGGGTCTCGTTTTTTGAAAAAATTGGTATCGCTTGTTGTTGAGAAAAATCCTGAGTTACATTATTCTGTAGTCATGGGACAACTTCGATTTGTATTGTCGCTGTGTTTGCTCCGCTGGTGTTTTACTTGCATACGTGGTTCGCGGGCATCATACAAGCGCCAGCGCCACAGCTTTTTAACAAGCTGCCATACCCTTAGAGCATGTTGATGTGTACGGTGCCTTAGGCGCCGGTCACACATGCATGGCGCTTTTGCGACACCACCAAAGCTGCACCACAAAAGTTGGGATATCCCCGGATCACCATGGATACTGCGCCTGGCGCCACTGGCGCCACGGCGGCAATCTCAAAAGCGCCACAACCAAAAAATTGGTGGCGAAACACAAAAGCGGTAGTGCAACTTTTGCGGCGTTGTCGTTGTTGGATCTCTTGGATCTTGGAAAAATTAGTTTTTCATCTCTCGTCATGAAGTGGACTGCTGACCAAGAGCAACTGCTCCTCTCCCTCTATTTCGAGGTCAACCATCCGACATGGAACTCGACTCAGGCGTCCACCGATGCTCAAGGAGCTTCCGCAAGATTCAAACGAAGAGAAATTGAACAACATGAATATTGAGGCAATCTCCATAGCTCTCCGCAGTCGCTGGTCACGACGTAGTCGGCGATTCTGGGCGTTTCTGCGATCCATACCAGCGCAGGAAAGGAATTTTGAGGCTACAGTCTTTTTCAGAGAAAAGTTTTACGACACCTGTGGAGACCCGTGAAGCTGCGTGCGTACCAAAGCCTTTGCATGTGTGACCGCCGGCAGAAAAGAGCCGCAAAAGCGCCCACTGCCAGCGTGTTGGAGGCAGCCGCAAAAGCGGTGTCGCCGCCTGCATGTGTGACCGGCGCCTTAAGAGAGCATGTCTGAGAATACCAAAGTATGTGTGCAAATGGATCTCTCCGATTTCGCTCAAAATTTGCAGGTAGGTTCCCTTTGGGGTGTGGATCGATTGTGCAAAGCCCTTGAAAAAGTTCCTGAAGGGAACCTTGAAATTTGCATACCCCTCAAAAATGGCCGAAATATCACATTATTTATGGGTCTAGAAACGAGTCACGCCACAGCGTATACGAACAAGCTATGAACAAAACTTCATCAAGCCAACATTGCTTCACCTTAGAAGAGTTCCTGGAGCAGTACCGCTTAGCCACGCCAGCATCCCAGAAGACGAGGTCAATCACCCCCTGACGCCACAAATGATCGTCTTGAAAAAAGCCAATTTACAAGCGCTGTCAAAACAGCCAGCTACGTCCTCAATTGGCCAAAACTATACACCGGCAGATAGTAGAACACCTCTTCTAGCGCTGATGACATGTCCCCCATCTTCCTTTTGGGGTTTTCTTGAAATAAACGTTTTTGAATTTTTCCACTCGACCATGCTGAAATACGGCCAAAGTCATACCTGCGCAGGAAAGCTCGCCCCTCCGCGACGTCTCCTCAGCAATTTCTACTCCAACACTACTCCCAAGGCCGCAGAACAAAGTGTAGTGTTGACTCTGACAAGGAAAAGCAGCGGTGGTCACTTGTCACTCCAAACGACAAACTTCTCCTTGCGCCACCAATAATTTTTGTGCGACTGTTGATGCAAAAGTGACTGAAGGCCTGAGCGCAGTTTTTGAATTTTATTGCAAGATGCACGGTGAGATCGCGTGCTCTGTGACGTAGGATGACGCTTCCTGCACCACGATACGCGGCCATCGATCGCGAATGTGCCTGGAACGCTACTCGGAACAGATCATGATGGCAGACTCGGGTAAGATGAGCTTCATTTCCTGCTTGAACTGCTGAGAACCCCCACAAACTGTGCACTGCACTGGCAGTGTTTTCGATATACAGGGGGTAACTAATCCATTTATTTCTAATGGCCGGGTCTATCGCCCCCTACCCCCCCCCCCCCCCTCCGGGACTATCGACCCCTGCCAGTGTATTTAATACTGCCAAAGGCGTGTACGTTTTAGATGTATGTGTGCCTGCTGCCTTATGATAAGTTATCTCCCCCCCCCCCCCCTCCCCCTCCTCCAGGCAGAAGACATCCCCATGCCATGAGATGTGCGGATAATCGGCACTCCATTGTTATTTCTAGAGCACACCTATGGCTGGTCCATAGAGGGGTGACATCGTGCTCCACGAAACACCATTTCTTCGTATAACCAGTGTTAGGGTCTCGCCCCATGTCGCTGGTGATATGATATGCAGCCCTGCCATAAAAAAGAGCATCTCTTCAACAGAGCAAGAACCGCTGGCTTCACTCCATGCTAGTTAGCATGACTTTCCAACAGCACGCTTCTAAAAGTTGTTTTCCAAGACAAACAAAAGAACTCGAAACGGATTGAGGGAGATTGCTCTCAAGGGAACTAGTTACTTAGGGCTAGGAGGCCCTCAATTCGGCTCAAGCGCCAGTAACAATGTTATTATTGTGATGGGTGGTCTGTAGGACGGAAAATCGAAAGCTTTTGAAAAGGTAACGCACAATGTGACAAGAACTAGAAATGAGCTCGGTGAGAAAGAGCGATAAGTATGACTATTCGGAACATAATAATTATTATACATGTAGAAGCAGAACTGTGAAGCTTGTCCAGTCACATGCATATGCATGACACTGATGCATAGGACTGGATATGCTCTACAGTTGCATGCAATGAGAAATTTCAGTTTGCACTACATACATACAGCCTGGTTATATCGGGTAGGCTGACGTTGAAAACACACGTACAGGTACGCTAGGAAATGCATGTATAGTTGAAATGACGATTGGACCAAGGTGTAGCACATAATTGTAGGCACCGCGAGCATCGCTCGGAAGACAGTACTTTTCTCAGCATAATATTCGCGTCCACCTTCGCTTACACAACTACGTACACTCAAGCTTCTGGGGAAGTGAAGCAAAACAAAAAAATACTAGATTACATGATAGAAAAACGGAAACAAATCAGACCAGGGACGTAATAACCTCTGTTCACAAACATACCAGTATGCCAATGTGGCTTGCAAGCAGCGCGTGGGCATGCGGTTGCAATGCCATAACAATATCGTGCTGTGCTGCCAAGCTCGTCACCATACCAAGCGCAACAAGTCTCAGATGTACCGGCACATCGGGCCGTATTCGCGTAGAGATGCTGGCACAGAGCACTCGCAATGCACCTGGGCCGATCAGAATTGGCGAGGTTGCCGTTACACAATTCGCCCACACACGCGCTCGCTATGCTCTGCGGTGCATTCACCATTTGGTCTTGACCCTGTCTTCCTCGTCCATTAGCTGGTCACCGTTATTATCGAGTGGTGTCATCATGCTGCAAGCAGGGGATGCAGCCCTGGCGTTCAAGAATGGAAGAGCGCTCGTGGGCGTGGATGATTCTTGCAGCAGGTTGGGCTGTAGGGCTGCTGACGTCTTTCCTCGCCAATCCAGCTTCGTCTCCTTCAGCGGGGTAGCGTACCGATCCGATGAACCGTCTTTGGTCTTTCCGGTGCCGGCACCTCCTTTCGTGAACCGTTTGCCCAGCTGCCGCAGAGAGTCAACACTAATCGCGCTGCTCCTCCGTGGCTTCCCCGCGGACGGAATGGAGAAAGTTCCATCGTCCTGAGCCATGCAATACCCACCCTCGCTCTCCATTGAGGCGACATAACTGGCCGACTCAACGTTAGTGAGCGGGTTATCCGAGCGGTTGTAGGACATATTCAGATCCGACGCTACTAAATAGTCTTCGGGCGCTCCAGAACCCAGCTTGGTGACAACCACTGGGCCACAGTTTGAGTAAGACATTGCTGCGTTAGGCGTGAGCGACGCTGAGTTACTGGCTGGCAGAGTCGGCGCAACAGCTGACACATCAACATCAGCAGAGTAGTATTCGTCCGATTTGCTCGCAGCAGTCTGATCGGCTGAGAATCGATAATAATTGCCAATGCCGTCGTACACGGGGCTCTTGTCGTCCAGGTATTGGTAAGTCTCCTCCGCTTCCCTGGACGCCATACAGCTGCCCATGTCGGTGTACTGATCTTCCAGCGCTAGCACCGCCTCCTTGGCAGACATGAACGATACTGAGCTGGTCTTTGGCTCCAGCCTGGGCCGTGACGATGACGACGGCGACGACGACTGGTGCGACACGTGAACAGACTGGCATTCGGTGATGTTCAGCGTGAGCCGCGACTCGGCGCTTTCTCTGCGCAGCTTGCCCTTCCGCGACCGCAATACGAACAGCGCCAGGCCTAGAATGGCTAGGAGAAATCCAGCGCAGGCGCCCAGCACCAGCACGAAGATGCTGGAGGTGCTACTCGTAACAGCTAGGCACAGGAGGCACACAGGCAGAAACATACGGAAAGGAGCGAGATTAGCTGGGGAATGTGTTTCAAAATAGACTTCACTCAGTGTTTGGGCGAAGCGCCTACAGTTCAACATATGCCAGGCCACATAAAATCTTTATTCCACTGGCCATTCAACACAAAGCGATGGCGTAGTGGTCATCCCAGCAGTGACCATTCAACAATAACCTCGGAGTTTGAAACTCGCGCCACCTGCGAAACAGCTCATTTGGCGGGACACGGCCCTCACCCTCACTTTCCATGCCTTGCACATCAACAAGACATCAAGTATACCGGTATCGCATTGCAAACAAACCGTCACCTCAAAACCCTCAATAGCTGCGCCCTTGACGGGCTGAAGTGGAACAGCATTCTGCTCAGCGGTGACGTCCACACATACAGTACAGCCGGGCGCCCAGGAAAGCAGCGCCGAAGAACGACCGGGGTAGAGTTTCACCAAGCACAGCATACCAAAGTATACACGGTGACTCAACTGCGCACACTGTAATACTTGAGAATAAGAACGGTCTAGGCTACGAGGCTGACCCCCCCCCCCCCCAGTTTTTCGGCGAACGACAGTAATGTAGCCAGGTGTAAGTTCTTGTGTAAAAAAAGAAGTTATTCTCGGAACATTCGTGGACCCCAGGACTTGAGTGGGTTATTCTCAATGAGAGATATTGCAGCTCGAGATGGTGTTGTTTACAAACCTATGTGCACAGCTTTAGTGTACAGGTGCACAGAAGAGAAAATAAAGTTGTCCGTTGATCGCAACAACAACAACAACAACAACAACAACAACAACAACAACAACCAACAACAACAACAACAACAACAACAACAACAACAACAACAACAACAACAACAACAACAACAACAACAACAACAACAACAACAACAACAACAACAACAACAACAACAACAACAACAACAACAACAACAACAACAACAACAACAACAACAACAACAACAACAACAACAACAACAACAACAACAACAACAACAACAACAACAACAACAACGGCAACGGCAACAACGAAGACAACGACGACGACGACGACGACGACGACGACGACGACGACAACGACAACGACAACGACAACGACAACGACAACGACAACAACAACAACAACAACAACAACAACAACAACAACAACAACAACAACAACAACAACAACAACAACAACAACAACAACAACAACAACATATCTCTAATTGGCCACTGGCTATCATGAGAATTAAGATTTGAAACAACAACAACACCACCACCACCAACAACAACAACAAAAAACAGCAGCAGCAACAACAACAACGCGAAATCCGTTCTCGTACTCTTTTCAAATCCCAGATATCCCTGCTGTTGCGCAACTCTGTATGCTCATGTAGTGACCACCCCAGCCCATACACTTAAGTAGTCATTAATCCATACGCTCTGCGCACCCAATTATTATTATTATATTATTATTATTATTTATTCTTCTTTTACTAGGGAGTTCCCAACAGGCGTCAGCGCCTTTTTACAGGGAACCCTAGGTATAATTTGATGGATGAGCGAAATTCAGCTGGTGAACTAGACATGCGGCAAGCCGGTGGAAGTGTATTCCACCTGGCAGCGCCCAAATAAGAAATTGCACTAAAGCCATATCGGGTGTTAGCGGGGGGGCAGAACAAGAGCAGCAGAGACTTGGCCACGGGTGGTGGCTGCAGTGCGAGCACCATGGGCGCGCAAGGTAAAGCGGTCTCGCAGAAGAGGACTAGCAAGTCCATTCAGGCAGCGGTAAACAAATACATAGGTTTTGAAGTTGAGGCGTTTCTCAAGGGCGTACAAGTTAGTATGACTGTATAGAAGAGTGGTGGGAGTCATTCTATCCAACGAAAATATTCTCTTTAATGCCACACTCCTCTTCACTCTTTCTCCTGTCTTACACTATTATCTCTTATTGGCCACTGGCAATCGTGAGAATAAAGATTTGAAACAACAACAACAACAACAACAACAACAACAACAACAACAACAACAACAACAACAACAACAACAACAACAACAACAACAACAACAACAACAACAACAACAACAACAACAACAACAACAGCAGCAGCAGCAGCAGCAGCAGCAGCAGCAGCAGCAACAACAACAACAACAACAACAACAACAACAACAACAACAACAACAACAACAGCACGGGAGCATCAACAACAACACAGCTGCAGGAGCAGCAGCAGCAACAACACACCAGTAGCAGCAGCAGCAGCAATAGCGTAAGCAGTAGCAGCAGTAGCAGTAGCAACAGCAGCAGCTGAAGCAGCAACAATAGTGGCAGCAGTGGTTGCAGCAGCAACAACACTAACAGCAGGAGCAACAACAGCAACAGCAACAGGAGCTACAGCAGCATCAATAGCGACAGCAGCAACAGCAGCAGCAACAGCGGCAACACCAGCAGCAGCAGCAACAACAGCAGCAATAGCAGCAACAATAGCAGCAGCAGTTGCGGCAGCAGCAGCAACACCATCAGCAACAGCAGCAGCAGCAACAGCAGCAGCAGCAGCAACACCAATAGCTGCAGTAGTGGAAGCAGCTGCGACAACAGCAGCAGGACCAGGAGCTACAGCACCATCAACGGCAAAAACATCAACAGCAGTATCGATAGCGGCAACAGCAGCAGCAACAATAGCAGCAACAATAGCAGCAGCAACAGCAACCGCAGCAGCAACAATAGCAGCAGCAACAGCAACAGCAGCAGCAACAGCGGCAGCAGCAACAACAGCAACATCAGCAGCAGCAGCAACACAGCAGCAGCAATACAGCAACAGCAGCAGGACCCACAGCAGCAACAGGAACAGAACAGCAGCAACTGAGCAGTAGCTACAGCAGTAATACAGCAGTAGCAACGTCAACACAGCCAGCAAGACAGCATCAATAAATCCCCATCCAGTCCCTGGCTCCTTACCTGCAAAGGGCTGTGTGGTATACTTGGTAGTCGGATTGGGAGATAATGCCGATTCTGATGGTGTCTCTTGTTCTGAGTCATGACCCACAGCAGGCAGTGGGACATTGCCTGAATGTACAGGCACGGACTTGCCACCAGTAGTAACAGCCTTCGTTGGAGCAATGCGACTAGTTTGTTTCGGCACTCCAGGTACAGTTGCCTCTGGCACTGGCCTCTGCTCACCGCCATGCGCAGGCATGGTTGCTACTGTGGTGGGAGCATGTCCACTGCCGTGTTGAGGAATAGCGGCTGTCGGTGTTCGGCCGTAACCGCTGCCATGCCCTCCACCGTCACCACCGCCATGCACAGGCACCGGTTCCACCGTGGTGGGAGCATGTCCGCTGCCGTGTTGAGGAATAGCGGCGGTTGGCGTTCGGCCGTAACCGCTGCCATGCCCTCCACCGTCACCACCACCATGCACAGGCACGGCTGTCACCCGCGATGGACCATGTCCGCTGCCATGATCAAGCACTGTTGCAGCTGGCAGCGGGCCGTGTCCGCTGGCTCTCGGTTCGACAGTACTAGCTGGAGCTGACCGTGTGCGTTGGGCTGAAGTAACCGGCGGGCTGGACACGTGCAAACTTGAAGTAGTTGTGGGCGACGAAGTAGCAGTTGTCAGTGGAGTGGGTTTAGAGGACAGTGCCTCAGGACTCAGTGTGTGAACTTCATCTGGGGGAAGTGTTACGGCTTCAGTTGGTTGGAGAGTCAAGGTTTCAGTTGCATGATGATCGGCCTCTGTTGCCTGATGATCGGCCTCTGTTGCCTGATGATCGGCCTCTGTTGCATGATGATCGGCCTCTGTTGCATAATGATCAGCCTCTGTTGCATGATGATCGGCCTCTGTTGCATGATGATCAGCCTCTGTTGTATGGCGAATCACGTCTTTTGTAGCTGGAGTAAGCACTGTGGGCGTTGCGTTGGAACGGTGCGTCGACTTGATTGCATGCTTGGCTGGCGCCTCTGTTTCGTGCAGTTCAGTTGTCACGCCTTCGGGCTGCTCGCCTGGTTCGGTTGTGCTGTGCCCGAATCGCTCGCGAGTACCTTCCGATTCCGGGATGTGCGTCAGCGGTTGGGTCGTGCTGTCTCCGGGCTGCTGGGGAGTACCCTGGGGTTTGTCAGCGATGCCGTCCCCGGTTCTCTCTCCGGTTTGATGTAGTGGGCGGTCTGGGGTTCTTCCTATTGGTGGCCCATGTTCTGAAGTGTCAGCAGATCTATCAGTTGAGGTTGGAATGCCATCCACCATTCCAGCAGTGCTTTGGGCAGCAACATCGCCTGGAGTTGCATCCGACGGCTGAGCAGAACTTTTGCCGTCAACAAGGTTTGGATTTGCATCATCCAGTCCATGCTCTTCTTGAGATGCTGTCGGCACCGGTGTGGCGGGATCAGCAGGCGTGTCTGTTTGAAAACCGGGAATAGCGGGTGGGTCCGTGGGTTGCCCGGCCTCCTGGTGCGCCTTGGTGTGCGTTGGTACGCCTTGGGCGTCACCAAGGCTTGGATCTGTATGCTCTGGCTTACGTTCTTCAAAGGTTATCGGTGCCGGAGTGGGGTGGTCAGGAGCCGCTTGTGTTTGAAGACCAGGAGTTTCTCTCGGCTCCGTTGGTTGCCCGCCCTCGTGGTGCGGTGGATCATGAGATTGCTGCCCGGTGTGTCCTGCATCGGTGCTATCCTGAACCTCAGGTAGGATGGGGTGGGTTGTCTGTGTAACAAGCTCCGGCTCCGCAGTGCCTTGGGCGTCAACAAGGCTTGGATTTGCCTCCTCCGGTCCATGTTCTCCTTCAGACGCTTTCGGTACCGGCGTGGGGGGATCAGCAGGCGCGCCTGTTTGAAAACCAGGATTGGCGGGTGCGTCTGTTGGTTGCACGTCCCCATCACCTCTATTCGCAATCTTTTTAAAGGGGGATTCGATTCGATGCCATTTCCACCTAGCTCCGCCTGCATAAAAACCCAAAATACAGAAACAGGGAGAGAGACTCAGCGAAAGGAGAACCACCATGAATTGTCAACATCTGAATGACTGTTTTTAGACGGGGTTATGTTCCACGAGGTGTTTATTCTTTAGGAAGTACATGACTGTACTCCACTTTCCTACTAAACTGGTAATCCGTATACGCGCCGGGAACGGGCACCAATAACCTAACTGACCTGGCCAATGTACAGTGCATACTTCAAAGCGCAACATGGCGTAACTCATCTGTCCTTTGGCCAAATCGGACGATCTAAAGGTCTATCGGCATAAGAATTGTTTCAGCATCACATTCCTGGAAATAATCTTAGGCTGTAAAGCGTTAATGCTACAGATGTGACTGGAAATCCGCATTTTGGATTGCAACAAGCAGGACAAACAAACTTGAGTGGCAGATGCCGTTGGAGCGGCGAAAGTAGCATTCACAGTACTGGCCAGACAAATCCAACTTTAAGATTAAAAAAATTAATAGCGGTGGGCGATACGCACACTGGGCTGTGTGCTCGGACGCGGCGCTACTTTATTCATGAGGTTGGTTTTCACTGGCCAGCAGTGTACATTCGCCGTAGTAAGGAAGAGGACGCAAACCACTGTCCTTTGCCCGTGTGGCCACACAGTACAGGGTGCTGAGGGAAACCAGGCTTATTGCGGTGCGCTGGGTGCCCATGCCTGGAGCACCTTTCATGCCTTTCGCAATGCAAATGTCACTCACATGCCAGAAGAAAGACTACAGGCCATGCCTCGGTGTTTTCCCAAGTGACACGTCACATGTGTGATGGATTTGACAGGAAATTGGTCATGTGATCTGCGGTCACATGTGATGATCCAATCCTCGCACAAGCAATGGTTTGAGTAACCACCATGGTTATATCACAAGAAAGTAATAAAAACGGGAATGAACGTGGTTGGCCGCAGAGAGCAAGGGTGGTGGTGGCGAGGTGGACGCAGAACCATGGCTATAGCCAGAACAAAATAATGTGAAAGGGGGCGGGGATCATCGGACCCAAAATTTTGTCCCACCGTTCTGTGGCGCCATATTTCGCCGTTACTTTCACCAGCGTCAGAAAGCAACCGACCAACTATTATGTACATGTGCATGTACTTCCATTCCATGTATTAGTTTTATTCACCGGCTACTGTGACCCGCCATTGATATGGTTTTCAGAGGTACATGTAAGTACAGATAATGATGCAATGACTCATACACTGCTTTGCTACAATCATGATGTGTCCTCATCATGCATAATATAAAACGGTTGCCCTCACACTCTGAAAGGGGGCAGTCAATAAGTGAAGGAGGACGCAGCGCCCCGCTATGCCGCTTTGGCAAGAACGCTGACCAATGCTCATGTAAATCAATCATGTCACTTGCCTTCTCATTTGAGCCCACGCTTCCCCCTCCCTCCCCCTCCCAAAGTTTGCCAGCAGCTCACCCCCCCCCCCCCCCTCCCCCTACCCCTCCCCTACCCCCCCCCCCTACCCCAACCCTACTCCACCAGGTGCAAACACCCCTGAAAACTTATATCGTTCAGTGACATACCATCTAAACTTTCTACTTGGCAAGCCGCTAGAGACAATATGACCAGTGTGGAGACCAGCACTCTGGTATCCTGGGGAACGCAGAAAACAGAAGAACAACAAAACAAACAGACCGAAAAAGCAGTTCAGCAACCGGAGAGGATCAAAAGGCCACGGGAGTCCTGTGCTGCTGAAATGTGCGTATGCCTCAGGTGCGTTGGAAGGCACTTTAGTGCAGTACGGTCAGCCACCTGAAGTACAATTATTTACTCGTGTGTTGGGGGGGGGGGGGGGGGTGGCTGAGCCGATATTTTGGAAATTTAGAGCTCAGTTTAGTGTATTATAAAAATTAATGATTCACGGGGTACCCAAGGCAAAAAGTGGTACGCGCAATACCATAGTGACCGTACGGTGTCTGACGCCCCTGATGATCATTTCCAATCCCACACACTTGTATTGAAACACACAGAGATTCAAAAGGACTTTTGGAAAAATGACTCATTTGGCTATTGAACCGCCCAACGGCCGACACCCTCTGAAACACCCCCCCCCCCCCCCCCACACACACACACAAACACACGTCATGTACCTTTTACCATGTACCCCCGTCGCAAGAGAAGCACGCAAATCTGGAAATGCACTGGATGTACACCCACGGATTTTCTCTTATAGCGACGATAGCAGACAAGATCTGCATGAAACAGATCAAGACTAGCCCCAGATAACTGCGTAATCCACACGCGCACACACACACACACACACACACACACACACACACACACACACACACACACCTCAGATCTCAGACCTGCCCATCACGGAAGCGATGATAGCGAACAGTTATGTTAGACATAGCGACTTGTGCTGGGATTGCACCATTCAACAGCTTGCAAGGCTGATGAATTGACTGCCACTAGATTTAGCCTGGTATCCACCACACAGCTGATTGAAGTGACTTTTTCTGGCCAGTGAATCCCTATTTTTCATTTTTCCATTTTGTTCTTCTTTTCTTTTTCGACACACACACCACACCACATACTCTGGCATACACTGGCTGTTGGTAACCACCCAGGAGAATGAAAGAAAAGACACACACACACACACTCTCTCTTTCTCTCTCTCTCTCTCTCTCTCTCTCTCTCTCTCTCTCTCTCTCTCTCTTCGTAAAATGTCCAGGTTTCTCGAAAACCCTTGATGTTTGGTCGCATTGGCATTCATTTCATAGAGAACATGCCCAGACGTAACACTGCAGATTTGAGCTTGCCACTTATGGCAGGCGTCCGTGCAGCTAGTTCATCAGGGTGTGAGCTCCAACATGCCCCTTCCCCCTGAGATACATGTAGGCCCGGAACCAGCTTCAGAGGGGTGGTACGACCCCAGAATGGCTACTGACAGTGCCAATCATTTCCCCATGCCCAATTTCACTATCATGGAATTCACCTCTAATGGGGGGGGGGGGGGGGGCATCTCTAGCCGGCTGTGCTGTATCATATTCTGGTTGTTTCGAGCTGCACATTCCACATGCACAGTTACCACAGACCAGGCGCGTAGCACTGCCATTGGAGGTGGTCCGTCCGGAGGGGGGGATCTCCCCCGTAAAAAAATTGAAAACAGGGTGCAGAATCCTGCATTCTGGGCACTTTTGGCATTGTGTTAAAAAAAGGTGGCCCGGCCGGACCGGCTGCTACGCCCCTGCAGACTCATTCCCTCTCTCTCTCCCTCTGTCGTTCACATGTTGCAAAGGAGGCGAAACCGCCCGTTTGTGTTGCGACGTTTTAAAAATAGACTTCAACAACACCAACGGTTACTACGGTCAGTAGTCCTCCGACTGGTCATGAAAGCTGGACCTATAAATATGATTGGTAAACACCGCAGTGCGCGACCAGTGGCGTCGCCCTTGACATGCTGGCTGTGCTACTACGAATCGTGACGGACAACCGCAACACCACAGGGGCGAAGGGCAACTCCGTGTCCACGACATACATTATATGCACTCAGGAACCAGGGAAGTCGGATAATTACGACACAAGACTTCAGCGCTCTACCACTGTAAGCGTCATACCAGGCATTCGGAATCTAGACAGCGGAGAACTAACTTTACTTGCACGACGCACGTTCGACTCGTGCGTTCGACATTGGTTAGATTGTCAGTGCAACTTGATTGAAATCCGTTTGGATGGAAGAGATATCCCGAGCGTTTTTAGGTGTCTGATTTTGATGGGTGTGTTCGACTGTGAGCGCCCGTACACGCTCAGAAGTGTGTAGTCGAATAGCGCCAACACTCTACCTTCGGAGCTTCCCTTGAGGAAGCACACAGCTTGTAGCTCGGGTACGGATCAGTTCGATAACTCTTCGTTGGGTTCGTCAGGCCAACGAGAGTCGGACGTGACACAACCTGCATTCCCTCACCAGCGCTCAAACACACGGATTTACTTACCATGCTGAAATGAAGGGCTCAGATCCGCCAAAGATCAGGTGATTACTGATATCTTCGACAGCTGCGCTGACATTCCACGTTGGTCGACTACTAAGAGACCTTCTAGATCGATCGACACAGCGACCCTCAGTTCTGCAGATTTTTCTCCTACCTGTTACTTCAGCGCTCCAATGCAAGGAACCAAACCTACAATAATGAGTCAGGAATTGTTGGAAGCTTGATGCGACACACCTTCGCGTGTTTTCTATGCCCAATGGACTGGATCAGCTATTCAGAGGAAATGATGGGAGGAACTGGAATACAAAAACCTAAAGGATATCAAAATAGTCATCTGCCAAGTTTGTTTTCGGATTTTCTCTCTCGTTGCTTTTTCGAGTAGAACATATCTGCATACGAGCTTGCCCTGGAACTCTACTTCTAGCATGCACATCACCTTTGCGGGGACCTGCGTCTTCCATCACGATCGTCGCCACGCTTACGAGGTGCCTTTTTCGGAAGACTTCACCTTTTAATCGTGTACTCCACTGCTTTCCACAGTGAAACTACAATACATGTTACTGGAGAGGTTGCCCATATGGCCATATCGACTTTTCCAGCGTTCGACGGATCAGGCAACAACGAAAAAGGCGATGTTTTTGTTGTACGCGCATGCGCTGCGTCCATGGGATGCCAACTTTGGCAAGCCTGGTGTGATGACATGTACTTGACCTTTGACCTTTCAGCGAAGAGTTTTTTACTCGGATAAGGATTGTGTTATTATTGTTATTACATTGTTATTGCATCATCATCTCGTGGCAAGCAATATATATTAATGCCAATATTGAATGAGAGAGGGGTGATAGCCAACCAAGGCCAAATCAACAAAAGAAAAGTAGTACACATACATGTATAAGAAAGGAGAAAGAAAGAAGATAACTCAAAAGATACGAATTACACAGTGGCCCAGAACAAGTGAATACCTAGCGAAGTAAAGACAGCAAAAGTGGAAAGTCTTTGGCAAGTCTTGAGGTCCTGTGACAGCAACGACCAATGTGTATAATAAATTATGCCAAAAATAGAGGGGACCTCAAAAGAGTGGCTGTGTGAGAGATAGGGAAGCAGAGAGAGTTTCGGGTAGCTGAGGACTGATGAAACCAGTTAAAGGGGAAGTTAAGGCAAAAATTAAAATTTCACCAGTTGTAGTCTTCGGGGTGCTGAGTCGAATGGTCTTGGTCCGAGAAAGCTGAGACGCTCCCTTCCTACTTGAATCCCAATCGAACTCGCGCACTTCCACCGAAACTGGGTGACTGCGCCCTACTAGATGGGGATTTGTATGCAATATGTCACTAAAAGTGCCATTTTGTTCTTATAAAAGCACGGATGACCACGATTGGCCCATATGTTGTAGTCTTTTGGACGCTGAGTCGACTGGTTTTGGTCCGAAAAGGCTGCGATGCAGCGTTCCTCCTTTATTCCCAATCGAACATGGTTGAACAAGTGGTCACGTGCTCCTGGGTGCCCAAATCACCTGGTCACCACGCCAGCAGGCGACAACTTTCACACCAAGGTTCAACTCGAGTTCAACTCGAGTGACAGGACTGCACCCAAAAAAGGTCAAACAGGCTAGTAAGTGCGCGAGTTCGATTGGGATTCAAGTAGGAAGGGAGCGTCTCAGCTTCCTCGGACCTAGACCATTCGACTCAGCACCTCGAAGACTACAACTGGTGAAATTTTAATTTTTGCCTTAACTTCCCCTTTAAGCTGGGATAAAACATGGGGTGGGGCAAGACCAAGACGAATTTTATGAATTAGTTTAATAATAATAATAATAACTTTATTAGGATGACCCAAAGTTTACAATGAAAGTCTGAGCCTGTTAGAGAGAGGGCAGCTGGATGCGATAGCATAGACCGTATGAGAGCGCACGGTGTTCAACCTCACTCGCTTCAACAGCATCAGTGCACTACAAAAACGTAACCATTTTACTCCCACTTGCAGCTCGGTATCAGCTCAGACTTTTTGTTCTTATTTTCCGTTCACTAAAATAATGATCTCGCAAGCCCCCTATACTCTCTAGTTGTTTTTCGTTGCGCAGTGCATCGTCACATACAAACTCCTGTACACGCTCTCAAGTTTCTGCAGCCCTTGTATTGCTCTTCCCCCTGCTTCAAATCGGTATGGTCTTTTTCTCTTAGTTTTCTAGGCTCAGATCGTTGGTACTCTCTACCTGCTGACATTCGCCTATGCACATCTGTTTCTCGCTTTCGTATCCTTGTATTGGCACATTTGGGGTACCCTGTAAGAAGGCCTTATAGGCCTGTGGGGATTGCTCTATCAAAAATTTAATAATAATAAATAATAAAGAGGGCGTCAAACGGGGAATAACAAAGACAGCGCGAATTAAGCGACGATGTGTGACTTCGAGACGATTCGTGAGCGATGTGCTGAAGCCAGGCTTGCCAGCCCAAATGGAGGAACAGTAGTCAAATACAGGCAGAACATAGCATTTATACAGCATTAAACGGCAATCAAGGGAGAAATGAGATAAGTGAGAGGAGAGGAAGCTAACAATAGAACTTGCACGTTTCCCCAGGTACGTAATGTGGGGATCAAAGGACAGATGCTGATCCAGGATAATCCCAAGGTGTTTGTGCTGATCGACTATTGAGAGACAGGTACGGTCATCAGGGAACGTGAAAGGCGAGGGACTTAATGCAGACAAGTCACTATTGGGACGAGGAGGAAAGCAGAGAATAGCGGTTTAGATGCGTTTGGCTTCAGCTTCTAGAGCGTCATCCAATTGACAACTTTGTTGATGTGGGTCTGCAATGTGACAGATGCAGCTGAAAGTGAAGAGGAGGAAACATGCAGTGCTGTATCATCAAATCAAAGCTCCTCGAGTCGTGGTCTTATTGACATCACGATTATGCAAACTGCTCCATGCATGGCAGGGCAGAAACCTACATTTTTTCCTACATTTTCATCGGCACATATCGCTGGAAATGGTGGATTATGACGTGTTAAAAATCCACCATTTCCAGCGATGTGCCGATGAAAATATAGTGGACCGTGCTCAAATAATGGACCATGCCCAAATAAGAGACCGGGGGTCCAACCCTCTTCAAAAAACAAAAGAACGGGTCTATTAATCGAGGAAATACGGTATTATCACTCCCTTAGTATTGACTCGCATAGATTTTTGCCATACCTAAGCAGTCAAATATTCCTGCTTATACCTCACTCCATAATTATACACCCACACTCATATACCAGATCTCCCATGAAGTTTATAAATTTCCATATACACTGTTCAATATACACCACTAAGGAGGTATATACACCACTAAGGAGGTATATACACCACTGAGGAAAACCATCAGAAAAAAACTCACTGAGGAGCTTTCTTTCTCTAAAAAGGAGTGTATATAGCTTTCTTTCTCTAAAGCTATATTCACTCCTTTTTGCTCTTGAGCTTGCGCATGGAGAGGTATAAATATATTATAACAAGGGACCTCGTGTATATCGAGAAATATCGACCAGTCATAAAAACCTCGGCTTCGCCTCGGTTTTTATACTGGTCTATATTTCTCGATATACACTCGGTCCCTTGTTATAATATATACATGTACATATTTGACTCCTTAGGGCTATATTGACCGCTTATATTTGACTCCTTTTTAGCGATTGAACACATGCTTTGGTTAGTCGTGATAAATCTAATATTGACTTCGTACTTGGTCAGTATAGGAAATACAAAAACCTCGTAAAAAAACTCGGCTTCGCCTCGGTCTTTTATTTCCTATTGACCTCGTACTCAGTCAATATTAGATACTTATTATTGTTATGCTTGTTCGCGTTGACATCACCAAGCAAGCTTAGCTAGTCTTCGCATACGCCAAGTGAACAAAGGAAATGAGGAATGAGCGAGGCCAATGAGGTGAACACACGCGTACATGTACACAACACACGAAAATTAATGTCAACTGCTTGCTTCGACAATCCGCGATATTCATGTTAAAACAAAATGGCGTCACGATTTATTGAAAGTGGTATAGTTGGTGGTACGATTACGAGTGTTCAAAACCATTTGAACTTCATACTGTTCGTCTTCTTTTTGACATGCTCTCTTTCCATCGTCCTTAGCTTTTGTTTGTTGTGAGCTGTTTTGGCTTTCTCCTGTACCTCTGGGGGATGCCAAGTGATGGTTTTGAGAGGCTGGTGATGGCTGTGAGCGAGAGTTTGCCGATCGGCGTCGTCCTCGCTATAGCGATGAAAATACTAGTTACTGCGCACCTGGCAGATATCACAACACGTCGGAGCGTCCAGGAGCAAAGGAATCTTGGGTTTTCACTGGAATCTAGTTCCTCCAGCATCGTGTAGCCCACCGTCGGTGAATGGCGGTCCAGAAAGGTCGAACCTGGTCTTCTGCAGCATCTCGCAGTCCTCGAGGCACAACGTGTACGCCTGCCATGTATTGTACAAATAAAACTCATGCAGTAGTGGACTCTACAGTGATGAGTCTCAGCCTGTACGCTGCAAAAGACACAGGAAATGTGACTGGTGTCTGTACACTCAGTGACTGGACGCCAACACCCCAGTTTTCTCCTGCGGGATCTGTTTGACATTGACATTATGCGGTAGGTCGGCATTGTCGGCATTGACCTGGTTTGGCAGCTATCGTATCTGCCTGGTTGGATGTAGCAGGTTGGCGTTTGCTCGTCGTCCAGTCCGGAATTTTCTTGTAACTCACGGTGGAGTACGCGCAGGGTTTGTGATCATCCCTGTGCACTTCAATATTATCAAACACAACGTTCCCTTTGTCACTCATCTTATCCTGAGTACTGAATTTGCTGACAATATTGCACCACACTTGTCACAACCTACCGCCACTGCTGGCGGTGGCGATTGGTTCGTCAATGGCGGTGACCAGGCTGACTGACTAGCTTCGAGACAGCGGCCTCGTTGTCAACCCCGCGGCAGCCTAAAGGTTGATTTTATCGATCCAGCCTCAGCGCCATGTTGACGATGCCCTAGTGACTGTGTGTCATGAATTGCCTTGCCATCAGCGGTCATTGCCATCCACCTTGGTGCAGCCCTCAACAACTGGCTCAGCCCATGGGAGTCTCAAGTGGACAAAGTTGTTGCCAAAGTAGCTCAGAAGATTGGTGCATCGTGATGTAGGTGAGCACATAACTAGGACTTCCCAGCGCCTATATGTCCAGGCTGCGATACTATGTGACATGCTGTACTGCACATTCTTTTCAGCACTGCAAGGCCGGCAGCTGGACCGACTGCAGGGGCCGCGCACATGCAGGCCGCCTGTTGCCAGTGCAGCATTCTGGAACATTCCTTCCTTCTGAGATCCGTGGAATAATAACTTTCTTTGCTTCAATGCAAGTTGCTTACCTTTCTGTTGTGTTCCCAGTGTCCTTACAACAATAACCTACAGCAATGTTTTATTTTCCTTTCCATTCCCCAACCAATGAATACTACAATGTCGATTCTATTTCTGAATACTTTTAGTGTGTGCTCGCGCACGCACGTGTGTGTGTATACCTCACTCGCCACTCGAAGTTCTGTTCCCTGTTGTGTCCTGCTCAAGGCAGACCAACTCTTCGAAAGATGAGAATGAATCATCAGTAAAACGCAATGGCTTTTAAAGGGAAGCTGGCTGCAAAGGCGGCTTGAAAGGTGACATGTGAATGTGTTATGTGCAAGGCGCCAGAGGTACAGCAGTGCAGGGCCTAGGGTGCGAACAGTAGCACTAGCAGCCTGAGTGCCAAGACCCATGCAGGGAAAGGTGCTACAATATCACCACATGCCCCCTCGGCTTAAGTGCGACTTGGGAGCACTAACACAAAGAAAATCCTGAAACTGAAATTCGAAAATCACAGCGTAGCGCACAAGCAACAAGGACAAAGCAAGAGAAGCATGCCCAGTCAATCTATGCACGTGGCCGGAGGAACCGTCTGTTCCGCCAGAAGCTGGACCCCGTCACTGTCTGCACTGTGTAGCTCCGTCCTCTTCTCGTGCATTTTGTGACCGTTCCTTCCATATCCCAGCGTTTTGAAGACTGGTTCTGGATCCATACCTTATCGCCTACGTGCAGAGGGGGCAGAGGTTTGCCAAGCTGGGATGAGACCTGCTGGGGAGCACTGCGGCTGTGGGCAGCGTACTGCTGCAGATTTGCAGGAAGTGTGGGAACCTTGGTCCTCGTTGGCCTTCCAAACAGCAGCTGGGCCGGGCTTGCTCCTCCTGCACCAGGCGTGTTACGCCACTCCAGCAACCCTTCTCTGAAGGCACTGCTATTATAGGCGTCACCTTTGCCAATTTTCATTAATAAGTGCTTCATGGCCTTGACCGCCGCCTCAGCCGCGCCATTTGACTGAGGATTGTACGGGCTGCTGGGGTCGTGGCAAATGTTCCACTCTGAGCAGAACGAAGCGAACGCTGAAGATCTGAATTGCGGCCCACCATCCGTCGTGAGGCGCGTAGGAACGCCAACGTCCGACATCCACTGAACGAGATGTTTGGTGACGTCAGACGTGGTAGCCGACCTCCCACAACGCCCAACAAATGGCCAGCCGGAAAACTTGTCGGTGAGAACCAGGTACTCAAAGCCACCTAGGGAGAAGAGGTTCGCCGCTGCATCTTCGAACGGTCTGGACGGACGACTGTCAGAGAGGAGCGGCTCAGAAGGTTGGGAGGGGAGCAGCGTGATGCAGGATCTGCAAGTCTGGACAACGTTCTTAACGTCATTGGAGATCTGGGGCCAGTACACTGCTTGCCTGGCCCTGCGGAGTGTGCGGGTCTGTCCCTGATGAGAAGCGTGAAGTTGCTCCAGCGTGGTCTGGCGTAACCTTCTGGGAACGACAATACGGTGGCCCAACAACACTATGCCGTCCTCGACCGACAGGTCATGCCGAACCTGCCAGTACGGGTGCAGATCGAGGTCCAGAGCAGCCTTGTCCACCGGAAAGCCGTTCTTTACGGCGTTCAGCAGCTTGAGGTATTCCGGGTCCGTCGAGCCCTCCGCCCGCACCTTCGTAATGCCAAGGTCGGGGAGGACTGTATGGCCTGTTTCCTCGTCCTCTTGCGACAGCTGACGGAGAACACAGTAGCAGTGCTCGATTTCTTCCTCACCAGCTTCATCGTCAGGGTCTGGTGCACTTACTGGGTGTCTCGACAGGCAGTCTGCGACCTTGTGATCGGCACCCCGTCTCCACTGAGCCACGAACCGAAAAGGCGTCAGCTTCTCCCGTAGTCGCACGATTCGTGGAGACGTCAACTCATCCAGCGTCTTAGCATTCAGGATAGGAATGAGCGGCTTGTGATCGACTAGCAGCTCGAAATCAGCACCGGCCAGGAACAGTCTAGCCTTGTGGACTGCCCAGACTACCGCCAGCAGTTCAATCTCCGTTGCAGAGTACCTGGCCTCGGTCTCAGTGACGTGCCGTGAAGCACATTGCACTAGACGCCACCGCCCGTCCACTTGCTGCTGCCACAGTGCCATGCCGAGACCGTTTGACTGCGAGGCGTCTGTCTCGAGACGAAGCGGCTGTGCAGGGTCGAAGGTAGCCAACACTCGAGGGCTTACCAGCTCCTCTAGTATAGCTGTAAATGCCTGCTGCTGCGGATCCTCCCAGATAAACTCATTCTTTGGAGAGAGCAGAGAGCGGATCGGGGATAGAAGCTCCGCTAGTCGCGGCGTGAACGCGTCGAACTGCTGCACGAGTCCACAGAAGGATCGGATATCAGTGCGGTTGGTAGGGATTGGAAAGTTGTGTAGATCCTCCACCAAGCTTCGATCAGGACTGTAGCCGTCCGGCGTCACCACGAATCCGCAGTACGATGCTCTGGGTGCCGCAAAGACGAATTTGCGGCGGTTCAGTGTGATTTGGTTCTCCGAGCAAAGCTTGAGCACATTGCGAACCCTCTGGGTGTGCGCCTCAAGCTCAGTGTCGTACACGATGACATCCTCTACCACTTTCTGAAGATTCGAAAACCCGGCGAACACTTCGTCTCCTCTCCGGTTGTGTTCGTCACCTGCCGACACCAAGCCCATGACGTTCCGCTTGAAACGGTAGGCACCCCATGGCGTCATGAACGTTGTGAGCCTGGTGCTATCGTCGTCGAGGGGTACCTGCCAGTAGCCATGGCGAGAATCTAGGGTGGTGAAGTACTGCATCCCCATTGGGATCGACGCGACGACTTCCCGAGGTACTCGGGTTGGGTATGCCGGCCTCTTGACCCATTTATTTAGACCCGTCAGGTCCACCGTGATGCGCGGCTCACTGGAATTCTTCTTAGGGACCACCACCAGTGGGTGGCACCAAGTGTATGCTTCGCCGACAGGCACCTTCTCAATGACGCCCTTGCCCACCATGTGGGACAGCTGGTTCTGCACAGCGTCCCGCCACCTGAATGGGATGGAGCGAGCGCGATACAGGCGGCATGGCGACGCGCCATTGATGAGCTCGATGCGCATCGGCTCACCGCTCATGGGCTTGAGCGGGGTATCACAGAACACTTCTGGAAACTCTTCCAGCAAGGTACGTCGGATTTCCTCAGCCGCCGTCGACGCAGTACCTACTGACGTGTCTGCGACTTCGGATGCTTGCTTCCGAGGGATGGAGATGTTCGCCACGCTTTGTACCCTTAGACGGGAGTGAGGCCATCCATCCTCGAGAAGCCGCAACTTCATGCACGTGTCCTTGCTGAGCAGAGGTGTCTTCAGCTGCCGGAATACGTGCAGGGTCGACACGGCGGTAGTGTCGCTCAAAGACAACTGAGCCTCGAGCTTGCCCATGGAATCCAAAGCTGTACCGTTAGCTGCCTTGACATCAGCTGTGTCCGGCACTAGATTCATCCTGAGGCTTGGGTCGATACCATCCAGGTCGGTAAGACTAATGGCATCCACATCCGCGCCCGTGTCCGGCAGCCACCCGATAGCGCATGACGATCCTCCCTGGATCGCGACGCCAACCGTCACCAGCTTGTTCCTAGAAGGACCAGCCTGGTTGACAAACAGCGAGTCGACAGACGTCGTTCCTGGTGAGGGCGAGGTCCGCTGTGGACAAACCCTAGCAAAGTGACCCACCTTGAGGCACAAGCGGCATGTCTGGTTAATATAGGCCTTGCATTGGCCCTTGGGGTGAGTCTCCCCACAAAACCTGCACGTGCCTACGTCCGACTTCAGCGTCTTTGCCTGCGCCTGCTGACGCTTGTAAGTGGACTTCGTTGCCGCCGCCAACGCCAGGTCGGGCAGCTGCTCACCGAGGCCAGATTCCGTATCGGTAGAGGATTCGTATGCAGAGCATATCTGCATGACCCGATCGAGCGATAACTCACTGGCATACTCTTCTTCGAGCACCCGTCGTTGCATCGCTCGATCCCTTAGGCCACAGACGAGCCTGTCGCGGAGCCGGGTTTCCCGAAGTTGGGCCTCATGGCCGCACAGTGACCCACATCTGCCGCACTGCAGACTATCTGGGTAGCTGCACGCATCATGCAGCTGAGACAGACCCGAGAAGTACTGGCTGATACTCTCACCTTGTCTCTGGCTCCTGCCATGGAAGGCCTTGCGGTCCAGTAACGGGTTTCTTCGCTTTCTCAGGAAAGCTTCCAGCTTCTGGATGGCAACCCGCTCATCATCGCCGTCGGCTATGGGAACTACACCCGCCTGCCACAGCCGCACCCAACCATCATTGAGAGCTGTACGGAGAACTGCTTGCTGTGTAACTGTACCTGCGTCTCTGCATAGCCCAGTCAACGACACGTAGTCAGACCACTTGACTTTCCACTCGAGGAAACCAGCTAGGTCTATCGAGTCTGGACTGGGCAGGTGGGGTATTTCCGCTCTCCGGGCCCACGGCCCTACCTCTGGCTGCCTTGAGGTGGATGGTGGCGGGCCGCTGCCGGCAGGCTGGCTTGACTGCGCCATTGTGAGCCTAAGCAGAATCTGCTGCTGCTGGCTGAGGGATTGGACGATAGACTGCAGCAAGCTTCCTTCTTCTTGAGTTCCTGGCTGCATCCGCTCTGTCAACCCGTCGTTGATTGCTGCTGCTTCCTCAGCCTTGGCCTTGACAGAGGTTCGTGTCTTTCGCTGCGCCATGTTGTGTCCTGCTCAAGGCAGACCAACTCTTCGAAAGATGAGAATGAATCATCAGTAAAACGCAATGGCTTTTAAAGGGAAGCTGGCTGCAAAGGCGGCTTGAAAGGTGACATGTGAATGTGTTATGTGCAAGGCGCCAGAGGTACAGCAGTGCAGGGCCTAGGGTGCGAACAGTAGCACTAGCAGCCTGAGTGCCAAGACCCATGCAGGGAAAGGTGCTACAATATCACCACATCCCCATTACTGGAACACTGCCTGTTCTTTCAGGACCTGCCATCATCTGCGGATGGGCATTCAATGATTGTATTGTGTGTGTGTGTTTCATTCAGAATCAGATCCGCTATCGTTGCTATAAGAGAAAATCTGTGGGTTCACATCCAGTGCATTTGTAGATTTGCGTGCTTTTCTCGCCACGGTTGCATACATGGGACATTGTGTGTGTGTGTGTGTGTGTGTGTGTGTGTGTGCGTCTGTGTGTATGGGGATATTGTCTGTATCGGCTTTTGGTACTTATGTTCAGGTCTGTGCTTGCATGTGTGAACATGAAATTGTTCGGTTCTGTGCATGCTATTGCTATGTTGTATATTATTGTATGTATGTGTGCATTTCCACGAACAGTGTAGATGAGCGTGGAGAGTGCATTCATCCCTCATCAACCACTTCCCCTTGGGCTTACGAGAGTTTTTTCTGCGTACCTCTCATTTTTGTTTGTTTCTCTCTGATACTGTATTGATGCCGGTACCTGTACTTCGATGTGTTCCTCTATCTGCAGTCGCCTTTATCCTTCGGTCAAGTTAACGTTTATTGTGCTCTATTTATCGTGCGAATCAAAATAAACAATAATAACACAAGTCATGCTAGAGTGACGACATGTGCGTGTAGTAGGGTTGATGCGATGGGACGTTATAATTAGGTGGAACAGAACACACATTGGGCAGATTGATTGGGCATCATTGATTGTGCTCAGTCTAAACAGTGAACATAATAATTATCTCCAGTGACAGACTGTAGTGGCTAGCCTCCAATAGGTAGCTGGCACTAGTCGCTACTGCTTGTTTGACAGGTGCCGCCAGAACCCCTGTTGTGTCATGCTATAGATGCACATGCCCTATTCTGGGGCATACTGAGGTACTTTGATTTTGTTGACTGCATGTAGACAGCATCCAATAGTAGTATTCGTAGACCTTGGCTCTTTGTAGGTCAACCACCATCGCATGGATCGATCGGTGACTATGCACTTGGAGGTTGGAATAGCCCGCGCTGAACAGATCTTGCCATGGCCCAGGGAGTGAACTCGCTTACTCGACTATCCCGGTTTTAGTTAACCAGCATGAGTGGTGCATTTTGTCCATACCATGTTGTGAGCTCACAGTTGTTTGGGCAGGTTTTGAGCTGCACCACGAAACAAAGCGAAATAACGGCGTGACTGTAGAGCAAGGAAGCGGCGAGACGGCACTTCCAGGACGAGACAGGCAGTAGAGATGTGTTCACAGCACGAGCAACCTCTCAAACCCTGCCGGTACTCCACAGTTACAAGAAAATGTCGGACTGGACGACGCGCCAATGCAAACCTGCTACATCCACCCAGGCAGATAGCTGCCAAACCAGGCCAATGTCGACCCACTGCATACCGGTATGTCAATGCCAAACAGATCCTGCAGGAGAAGAATGGGATATTGGCGTCCAGTGTACGGACACCAGTCACATTTCCTGTGTCTTTTGCAGGGTACAGGATAGACTCATCACTATAGAATCCACTACTTCGTGATTTTTATTTGTAGAATACATGACAGGCGTATTCAGTGTGCCTCGCAGGACTGCGAGATGGTGCAGAAGACCAGGTTCGACCTTTCTGGACCGCCATTCACCGACGGTGGGCTACACGATGCTGGAGGAACTAGATTCCAGTGAAAACCCAAGATTCCTTTGCTCCTGGACGCTCCGACGTGTTGTGATATCTGCCAGGTGCGCAGTAACTAGTATTTTCATCGCTATAGCGAGGACGACGCCGATCGGCAAACTCTCGCTCACAGCCATCACCAGCCTCTCAAAACCATCACTTGGCATCCCCCAGAGGTATAGGAGAAAGCCAAAACAGCTCTCAACAAACAAAAGCTAAGGACGATGGAAAGAGAGCATGTCAAAAAGAAGACGAACAGTATGAAGTTCAAATGGGTTTGAACACTCGTACCACCAACTATACCACTTTCAATAAATCGTGACGCCATTTTGTTTTAACACGCATACGGTCCATTAAAACTGGAAACGGGGAAAACTGTGTTATTTACCGGCAACTACTTTTTCTTTGTGCTGCGAATGAGTTCTATACTTTACTGAACAGTCAAAGAGCCTGCCTGATTGACCCTTTTTGGCCTTGGATAGTTACCTTGGCTTTGGTGGGGAGATGGGGGTGACCAATCTTGGCTTGTGCTAATCTAACGACGTTACGTTCAATCACAAGATTACAAGCAGCCAATGTTTGCACCAGTCTCGGCAGTGCGGTCCAGTCAGGTAAGCTATAACTAAAAGTATAAGGCGAGTCGTCAGCTCCGCACCACGGCGTGACACTCATCCAAACTGGACGAAGGCATTATGCGGTGCTTACGTGACATAGAACCACCCTACGACTGTCATCATCATCATGAATGATTACAGACTCATGTAGCGACTTACGTTTTACGAACATGTAACAGTATTATTTTGTTGTCTTCATGGTCTTGGTCGGCTCTACCGACGTCAATGCACACCGGTAACCCTGTACTATTACTGACGGTGAGTGTAACCAACAAGTTAGTTACTGACAACCACAGCTCAGGTAGGTCCACATACAGTAATACTAAGAGTCCCCTCTTGGTATCACCAAGACCTGCCAACAAGACTTGGCAAGTAATCTGGTAATACTGCATAAGGAATGTCAATTTCGTCAAAAAAATGTTTCTAAAACAACTGGTCATTCTGTGATTTTCAATTTTGGAACAAAAGAAGAAGAAAGTGGTTGTATGAGTAGGTGATGGTGGACGTCATTCGAGGCTTCAAGGGGCTTGTGAAGCGACTGAATCTCGAAAGATCGCACGCGATGTCCTGTTGGGGGGCTTCCAGCGGAGCCCACCACTGAACTAGCAGTTGCTTCTCGGCTGGACGCAAAGCGTGCCCGCTTGAGTGCTCGTGAGCTACTCAGGCTCGCCCAAACGCGTATCCCCATCCAGAGTTCGTTTGGCCCTGCTCCGAATGAGCTATGCCCTTGCGGATCAACGAGGCTCAGCTGCAAGCGCTGGCGCTCAAGGCCAAAGCCTCGCCAGCACGCTGCGGCTGGGTCAAGAAGAAACCTGGGCACGAAGGCGTCGGCTCTACGAAATGGCAGAAGCGCTGGCTAGTTCTCTACCAGAATATCCTATACTATTTCGAGACGGACTTGTCGCAGCGTCCGCAGGGCGTTATCTTGGTGGAATTGTGCGATTGCCGGCGACTACACTCGTACAATCGACCCAGCGACGCCCCGCCGGTGAGTAGAGTGAGAAAGAGAGAGAAGCACTGCGTTGAGTGCGATCGTGGGTGAGAGAGCGCTCGTGTTTTCTTTTACGTATCGGACATGCAGTCGTGAATTGGTTTCCGCACAACATCCGATGGGGTGTCTCATTCTTCAATTTCGGTTGAAAAGGGCCTATGGCGAAGCTGGTGACCAGACCTCGAAGGTTTGGTGATCAGCTGCTCCAAAAAATACTTCTATACTTCGTTCTGCGAGAGACCGAAGTGTGGCGAAGCGTCTTCCCTGGAGGCGCGTGCTTTGAGGATATGAATGAAATGAGAGAGGGTACCGACATCTTGAGGTTCCTTTCGGATTTGGTCGTGGTGTCCAGGGGACGGAGAGGGACGACGAGCGTCGTGTAGCGTCGCTTGTGCTGCGTGTAGAATGTTGTGTATCAGCACCAGCTGTGGTTGCGACGGTGGCACGTCTCGAGTTTGAATGAACGAAGTAAGAGGGTAAGTGGAGTGGCTAGAGCAGAGGGAAATACGTAGCATAGAGCAGCGGACTGTCTGTGACAATGCAGGTTTGATGAAGCGGACACTGGTGCGTATTCACTAAGTCGTATCACTATCAGGACTTGTGGGAACCAGTAAAATTATAATGGGAGCTACACACACGCGTTGGTTGTGCTTGCTAGCGCCACTCTCACTTGTACAGGCAGTGCATTCCTATTAATTTTAGTCTCTTGGATGGGTTACTCAAATCTTCACACCAAAATAAAAAGAAATGCCCTGAGTTATCATTTTGACACTGGTGGCGAATTGAAGTCCTGCCTCCTGAATGGAACCCAGCCGCAGGGGATGTTTGCTGTGCCTGCTGCTGTACTGCTTGTGATTGTGGAGCCGTGTGCAGTCACTCACACTCACTGTTACCATACCATACTCATGAGGTTGGGTTTCACTTACCAGCTTTGTATAAGGTGCACCGGAGGGTGTACCCAGTGTGCTGACAGTCCTCGACACCATGGCGGAGGGTGTACCCAGTGTGCTGACAGTGCTCAACACCACGGCGGAGGCAGAGCGTAATACAGAACAGAACAACAAGGACAATCAAGGCTTGTTTGCTGCGACTTGAAGTTTCATGCTCTCGCAATCATCATGGTCATCACCAGTTCAGATACTTTGTATGGAGATTACACCGTCAGTTGCGATGCGATAGTTATGTTAGTAAGTTGCGATCAACAGAATACGCTGAAGCGAAGCCGACATTAAGCGGCCGTATTGTACTTGAGGGAGGGACCCCTCCCCCCCCCCCCCACCCCCCCCCCCCCCCCCCCGCAAAGAGACGGTGTGTGTGGAGGTTACATCATCAATTCAGATGCTTGCCATATAGTGGCAAAGCAGTGGGCGTAGCGATGTGCTAGCGATGGCTTGCTGCTCCCCTCCTCTTTTTCCCGCTCGATATTTTGAGACCATAAGGGGATCCGCTACACTGGGTGCCCATAAGCGCATCTGCTGCTTGGCCACCATGACATCATTCGCACAATCTCCGTAGGCCTGGAAAACTGTATTCCGCTTTCTCACCCACTCAGAGAGATGCTGAACGTCTCTTTTACGGGCAAAGCCGAGCACAATTATGACCATAATTATAACATTGAATAGTCTATCCCAACACAAATTTAACCTCTACAGGGATTATGCAGGTGAAGTCATGTGGAATTCCAGAACCGCGTGTGGGCTCTAAGCATACAGCGGAACATCTTACGGGTGCTACGTACCTGCATTTGTATAATGAGTGAGTTGCTAGTGGATCGCTAGCACGCTGTGCGGCGTTTTTGCCAGAGCATCTCACCTGATAATGCAATCGCATAACCCCTATCGGGTAGAGGGAACCCCCGTAAGGGGTTATGCAAAAGATGTGATCATGTAGGCTATAATACTAGCATATGACGTGTAAGGTCAGGGAGCAAGCACTTACTTTGCACTGTAAAAGCAGAGATTTTCGGTGGTGTTTTATTTTCGGTAACTTCGGTGCCGACAATTTTTACCAAAAATAAAACACATCAAAAATGTTGGTACTACCGGTACTGTAGACTAGTACACTTACCTGGAAAACGGGTTTTACCAAAAAATTCCCACCACCGAAGCGTCGATTTTGGAGAATACCGAAAATATTACGCCACCGAAAATGTCTGCTGATTACGCAAAGCATACCCTCTGTATGCAGCATTGGACAGCACGACAACACAAAAATACTTGTAAAAAATAGCTAACAGCATGGAAAATCCAGAATAACAGATTTCACGGATCAGGTCATTGTTGCCGCAGGTAGACACACTCCGGCGGGAGTGCCTGCACAAGAGCGAGGCGGTTTGCCATCCGTAACTGTGCTTTGACTGCCATAGCGCTGATGTACAATTCCTTGCGCTCGTGATCTCTGCGAGGGATGATGACGTTAATGAGCCAAGTGGGTGAGGAAGACTGATGTCATCAATATTCCGACATGAGTTGGATTGCGAGATCGTCGAGTAACTATTGCACACCCTTGGTTGTGTACTCTTGGCACATGCATACACAGTTGCGTTCACAATGGTATCTCTGATGACAGAGGACCGCAGCACCAGTAGTGCATGGTGATCAGACCAGGAGCACAGTGCTGTGCGGCAATGATGCATGGTCTGCTTATTCCGGCATGAGGTCTGAGATCTTGGCTGTGTGTGTGTGTGTGTGTGTGTGTGTGTGTGTGTGTGTGTGTGTGTGTGTGTGTGTGTGTGTGTGTCTCTCTACGTGTATGTGTGCGTGCATGCTTGTACATGCATGTGTGTGTGTGTGTACATACATGTGTGTGCGTATGCACATGTTATATGTGTGTGTGTGTGTGTGTAGGAGACACACCTGTTTGTGGTGGGAATCCAAGGAGTGGCACAGCGTCAGTATCACTTTGCCACCGCCATGGCCAATGAATGTGAACAGTGGGTCATGTCTATACAGGAAGCGAGGTGAGTACAGCTGTAGCAATCTACAGAGCGGTTGTCCATGCCAGTTGTGAGCACAGTTAAACCTGCTCTTAACGACCGTTTTTCCATGCGCCGACAGTTCTACACAGACACTGTGGGACCTGGTTCTAAAGGCCACCTGGCTTTAACGAGCGCTTTTGCTTGCATCGTGGGGTGGTCGCTTAATTAAACAAGGTTTTACTGTAGTCACACTAGTGAAGTTGGGTGGGAGTAATACAAGTGACTGAGTTGTGCTTTAGCAACCACTCATGCGACCAGCCTATCATGGTCTCGGATACCAGGCTGACGATCGCATAGTCAGCACAATTGGTACTGAAGAAAGTGATTGTTGAGGTTCAGCGATTGCTAGGGGGTGAGGTGGGGTGGGGTGGGGGTGGAGGAGTGTTACACAAGGAAGATTGTTGGCAAACGGGTGTTTGACGGAATAGGAGATCCGTACCTGGTACACACTTCTGTGCAACAGAATCCGGTGCCCAGGGGTTTTGTACAGGGGTTACCTGGTGCAGACTGGGCAGCGAAGAGAATGGACGGAAACGAGGGCATAGTGGTTTAGGGTAAAACCTCGCCTTTAAGTTATCTTGCACAAAAAGGGACAGTGAGGCTGGGACCAATCAGTTGCGCTATATGAAAATGGTGTCTCCTTTTCTTGGTGTGTGCGTGCGTATGTGTGTGTATGTGTGAGTGCATACACGTATGTGTGTGTGTGTGTGTGTGTATGTGTGTTTATGCATGTCCGCGTGGGCATATGTGTGTACGTGTGCACACATGCATACGTGTGCGTACACCGCACAGTACTGAGAATCAGCTACGTCAGCTTGACATGCTGAAGGAGCAGTGTGACCGCTTGAGCAGCCAGCTGGAGGCCAAGACGTCGGAGGTCGTCAGACTCGCCAAAGACTGTGCTGACCAGGAGGACGAACTGATCCACATACGTTCACAGGTATAGTAGCACGTCAAGTAGTACAGTCAACTTCGCTTATAACGACACTCGGCGGGGCATCAATAAAAGGTGTCCTTATTCGCGAAGTGTCGTTATACCCCAAGTCTCATGATATGTATTACAGCTGGATGGGACTTTGCTCTGGACATGAAAATTCTGTCGTTATTCGCGAATTATCCTTATATCCGCAGTCGTTATTAGGCCTCATTTACACGACAACGATTGAAAAACGTTTTTGCTGTTTACACGAAAACGATAATCGTGTACACTGCAACACGTTTTTCGGCGCGCAATGGTCAATGGTCACGTGCAATAAGTTGACCTGGCGCAAGCTGGCGGCGGCATGTTTTTGAGTACAAGGCTCGTACTAGTAAAACGTTTTTGCCGTTTACACGAGAACGAAACGGAACGAAAACGATTGAAAAACACTTTGAAGGCCGTTTTTCGTTTGAAACGTTTTAAAACATTTTCCAGCGTTGTCGTGTAAACGCTCTTATCAAAATCTGTGGAAGCGTGTTCTTTTGAAAATGTTTTTGACAAAAACATTTTCAGTCGTTGTCGTGTAAACGAGGCCTTAGCGAAGTTGACTGTATTCATCTTTTGAATATTGTAAGTCAACAAATATTCGGCACATAATTATTTTCGGCTATTTTCGACCTGGTCATGTTTGGCCGGAAATTTTTTTTTGTTGTTGCAAGGTTCAGTGTGCCAGTGTGTACAGGCGGCAGCAGCAGAACAGGCTGAACATTTGATGCGGCCGAAATGGGTTTTAGCCCTGGCAGGCCGAAAGTTGAATGGGCCGAAAATGTGTCGACTTACAGTAGCGGTATTCCTACGAACTATGTTGTCTTATTACAAGGTGCCCTATGGTATTCTGGCACAGCTGCAAAAAATCGGCACGAGACCAGGGCGGCCATTTTTTCCGAGTTTTCGGAAACGCTCTGATTTCCACTGGCTTCTACTGGTACACCGAGTGGTCGAAATATTGTCAAAGGGCGAACGTGCAGAACTCTTTGGCAACGACGGACATTTGACTTCCTTGACAGACCAAGTCAGAATGTGGGAATGGGGAGGGGGGACTGGTATTGGCCTCAAGCAAGCAATATGTATGGGTGAAATGTCTGGGACAGCACATTGTGTAACAGGGGGTTTAGCTCAGTGGTAGAGCGCTCGCTTTGCATGCGAGAGGCCATGGGTTCGAACCCCATATCCTCCACTTTTTTTGGGAAAATATTTTCCCCGTACAGTACTACTGTATGATTTGTAAGTGTGACGAGTCTAAAGTTTAACGATTTGCAAAAGAATCCCACTGGGCGGGCGTAACGTTTAATGACCCTGCCATCACACAACTGTCTTCTGTTTCTCTAGTACGGAGGAGAGAAGGAATAACATAAATGAAACGTTTCTTGAGGTAGCGATGGATTTTTTTTCTCGTGAAAACGTTAGGCTTTGTGCCCCGTTAGAGATTCAACTCTTACAGTATCTAAACCTCGTATCTCTTTTATCCATGCTGTACTACAGCTGAAGCTCTTGTCTTGTACAGCAAAGCGGGATTCACAGAAACTTTTTGGCGATGCGATGGGCGATGCGATGCGATGGGCGATGCGACGCGATCTGCGACGGAGGGTGCGATGCGAACTTGCGAAATACCGTTCACAGAAAAAACGATGCGACAATGCCTTGCTGATTTGGCGTGAAGTTCAATGCAGGTGGGTATGTCACCATGGTATTCGCGCGGTTTGGTACAACTTGTCAACATTTACAGGCAACAAAATCGTACGCCACATTGCTTGTCGCATCGCGAAAGTTTAGCCGATCTCAACTGCTGCAATGGTCCTGTTGCGGCGATTTGGGGATTTTCGGTTTCACGGCACTTGGCTGTTTAACGGCCCAGAGACATAGTGGAGATCGGTACTTTATCACCGAAATACTAAAATGTGACAATCGCCATGCTGGCTGTTTTCACCCACGATGTGTGTGCGCGCACGCGCGTGTGTGTGTGTGGGGGGGGGGGGGGGGCATGCGCACAAGAGTGTACGTGTTGTTAGTTTGACAGCATGAAACAAGGTGGAGGACACTGTGTTCGGAAACAGTGACCTTACTACAACCATCCACGTTTGGCAGAGCCCCGGTCGGGGAGTGTACGTGAATATGTGCGTGTGTCGGTGTGCAATAACGATCGATAAAATGCTTTTCACATAGCTCAGATCTTGTGAAAGGGGGTTTAGCTCAGTGGTAGAGCGCTCGCTTTGCATGCGAGAGGCCATGGGTTCGAACCCCATATCCTCCACTTTTTTTTGTAGTGTGTTCTGGCCCTTCGCCAAGCTCGTCCGTACAACTTGCCCAGATATCTCTGTGTCAGTACATACATAGACCAGCTTGTACAACTCCAGGAGAATCGTCCTACAGCGATTTTTTGTTTTCGTTTAGGTCCTAGTGACTCACTCACCTCTGCTGCATCTCACACCGAGTTCACGTGGTCACTTTGACCGTATCACCATGGTGATTTCCGTTGCGTATGGCTGCTTGTTGTACAAAAAGGCGAAAGGCGCACACAAATTTCCTGTTCTCGCCCTGGTGATACGATGATTTGCACGGAACTTGCTTTATGACGGGTTTCCTATGATTCATGATGACCTACTGTTGTGGATAGAAATCCATTGGACTGACTTGGCCGGCACCCTTAGGGATTGCACGCGCTGTAGTTCATGTACACAGTGCACAACTGAATCAGCAGTGTCCAGCACACGTTATGCTGTGTTCACAACTGGCGCGTGTACGCGTGAAACCACGCGTTTGTGCGTATTTCTGCTGGCTTTTGAGACGCCATGCGTATGGACACGTGCCAAAATGGAAATTCCAACATGTTGCAATTTTCAGCGCATATCAGGCACGTACCAGCATACATGCCAGTCACTTCGACTGGCGGGGTCAAAAAATTAGTACTCGAAGGGCCCTACATACGGGTCGAATTGCTGCTTTTTGTGAAAGCCTGAGCGCGCGTTTGGGCACGCACGAACCGCAAGCGTACCGAGTCCACGCGCCAGTTGTGAACACAGCTTTAAGAGTCATAATATCATAATATTATTATGAGCATGTACCGTATGCGTACTCGCGGTGAGCAAGAACAGATTCCAATGACCAACGATTTCCTATAACGGCAACACCAGCAGTAAAATGTACTGAAATCCATGTAGCACCACCAACCTACTAGCAAACCTCACGCATCATGTCACCCAGTCATGAAGTAACTATTATACTGCGAACAGCGCAAAAGAACGTAAACCTGCACAGTACAACCTGTGTTTGCCGGACCCTGTACGAAGCGGAATCCTGTATTGACCGCACAAATCGTCATGCACCAAAGTGCTGTGGATCGAACGTGTGTACCTGGATCCGGCGGAATCCTGTCATATCAGGACAATTTCCGCGGCTGTACCAAAGGCAGGTTTTCCAGTGCTGTGTTGACTTGGTGGACTGCATTTCTTTTTCTCTCTCTCTGTACCCGGTTGCAGATACGAGCTGACTCTGTGCATTTCTCACCGAGGCGAGACGTGGCCCGGCGGAAAACGCTGGAATTCTCCTATCCACTGCCGCTCATTATCAAGGTAAGAGCTGAAATACAAAACACGCTAAATGCATTTCATTGCTTTTTTTATAGATATTGGCCGAAAAGGATTCATTTTATCTGTGGTTTTGGATCTAAATCCATATTTGGGTTCCAGTTTTGAAATGATTCTATTTTAGAGAGTGAAATTTCACCTGGTGTTGCTCCTAGACTTTTTGATTACATTTGAGCTGAAATCTGATTTTCTCAAATTTGGCACTTTGAATTTTGCATCTCAACTTTTCTTATTTTGTGACTGCTTGATCCTGCTATGGAGATTCACAGTGTGCACATCAGTGTGTGGTGACGAGGTGGCCGAGTGGTTAAGGCGATGGACTGCTAATCCATTGGGCTCTGCCCGCGTGGGTTCGAATCCCATCTTCGTCGTGAGCATATCTTTTTTTGGAGGTGCCCGCAACGGTTTCGCTTGCTTTCCTTCATGCCAAGAAGAGCTTTTATTTTTACTTCACGTTCTGCAAAGAAGTACAGTATATATTTTAAAGGAAAACACTTTCTCGCTGGTGTTTACAAGAAAATAAAGCGATATGCTTTATTGCATGTTACACTAGTTTGCTTCGTTTCAGTCGCATATGATCATGCCGTTCCCGCAGAGAATCGGAGTAACCAAGCTCTCTGTGCCCTGACTCGTCACCCATTTTCTGTGTCTATTCGCGTACAGCTGCAGAAGCGGTGGAGGCTGAACCGCCGGGCGATGAAGTTTGTCCGGGTTGTCGACCAGTATGTCTCGTCACAGCATGCTGAGGTGGGACGAGAGAGGAATAGAGTAAGTGATACGCGACGTGTTGGTACAGGGGCACTGGCTGGGTCGCCATGACCACCTCGGTTTTCTAAGTATCGCCCCAAACCTGGCCATTTTTCGCGTTGATTTCCGAAAACCATTAGACTAACCTGGCTTGGGTCTCTATGAATCTCTTCACCTTGTGGTAGGTTTACCAGACATTACAGCTATCATTGCATCCTGTGTTTGCCATCAATAGGTATCGCTAGGTGTAGTGCTATTGCAGTCTGTCAGTCTTCATGGATCCTAGTAAAGTAGCTCCTGATATAACGAACACCATTGTGCGGGAGAATTAGTTCTTTATAGCAGAAATGCACTCACAATGCAGGTTAAAACTGGGATATATACAACTGTTCGCTATATCACGAAATTCGCTATAATTATGCGAGTTTGTTATAAGTGGAGTCGAAGGCGCGTAAACCTCGGATACTCACTGAAGCATGAAACTCAGAGCAGCGACAAACTAGCCTCGATTGCCCTTGTTGTTCTGTGTTTTACGCCCTGCCTCCGCGGTGTTGAGCACTGTCAGCACGCTGGGTGCATCCTCCGGAAAGTGGAGACGACTGTATTTTAAAGGGGAAGTTAAGGCAAAAATCAAAATTTCACCAGTTGTAGTTTTCGGGGTGCTGAGTCGAATGGTCTTGGTCCGAGAAAGCTGAGACGCTCCCTTCCTACTTGAATCCCAATCGAACTCGCGCACTTCCACCGAAACTGGGTGACTGCGCCCTACGAGATGGGGATTTGTATGCAAAATGTCACTAAAAGCGCCATTTCGTTCTTATAAAAGCACGGATGACCGCGATTGGCCCATATGTTGTAGTCTTTTGGACGCTGAGTCGACTGGTTTTGGTCCGAAAAGGCTGCGATGCAGCGTTCCTCCTTTATTCCCAATCGAACATGGTTGAACAAGCGGTCACGTGCTCCTGGGTGCCCAAATCACCTGGTCACCACGCCAGCAGGCGACAAATTTCACACCAAGGTTCAACTCGAGTGACAGGAGTGCACCCAAAAAAGGTCAAACAGGCTAGTAAGTTGTACCCTGCAGGCACGGTGACCAGGTGACTGGTGTACGCAGGAGCACGTGACCACTTGTTCAACCATGTTCGATTGGGAATAAAGGAGGAACGCTACATCGCAGCCTTTTCGGACCAAAACCAGTCGACTCAGCGTCCAAAGGACTACAACATATGGGCCAATCGCGGTCATCCGTGCTTTTATAAGAACGAAATGGCGTTTTTAGTGACATTTTGCATACAAATCCCCATCTCGTAGGGCGCAGTCACCCAGTTTCGGTGGAAGTGCGCGAGTTCGATTGGGATTCAAGTAGGAAGGGAGCGTCTCAGCTTCCTCGGACCAAAACCATTCGACTCAGCACCCCGAAGACTACAACTGGTGAAATTTTAATTTTTGCCTTAACTTCCCCTTTAAAAGCAGTGTCTCTAATCTCGCATTCCCTGTGATTCCCCAGCTGGTGTGGAAGCTGATAGCCAATGAGGAGGAGTACGTAGAACAGCTGAACATGATCGTTGACCTGTTTCTGAGACCCATGAGAATGGCGGCTGAGAGTACCAACCCCAAGGTGAAGCTGGAGAAAGTCATGACGATATTCTCCAACATGTAAGTTTCAATGGCTTGAATTCTCTCTGCTGATAAGACGGCTGCACTACTATAGCTCGGTCAGAGCATCGCTGCACTATATTGAAAGTCCCTGTTTGAGTGCAGGTGGAAAAAAATTCCTTCAGACTTCTTCTCTCTCAAACACCCTCAAACGATTAAAAGTATTTTGGGATATCATTTTGTTATCATGGCCAGTGAACCTGTTTGCCTGACAATAATTTTCCTGCACAAATGTGCAGTGAAGTAGGTATATTGCCATGACAACATGTTCATCTTGGTATGTGTATGTCTCCTGTACTTGCTCCATCATTGCACAGCGAACAAATAGCCGTCGTGCATGAACTGTTTCTGTCCGGCCTTCATCAGCAAGTGAAGAAGTGGCCAGCCATGAGATTCGGTAAGGCTCCATGTACTCATTCTGTAGTTGTTACTTGCTGATGAATGTGCATTGTGCGTGCATGCGGCCTAAAACGACCCTGATGTCATACATTGCAGAAGCAGTGCACTCTTCAATCACTCGAAGTCTCTAGTGATAGCTAGGGTCGGACAGATTACTCTAGCAGGGTTCTAGAAGAGTTCTGAAACAAGTCATAATTATTGGTAGTCATTGCTGTACATGCAGGGCACCTGGCTGCTAACTATCGCTCTGTTCTGTTTCTGACTGTGTGTGTTCTACGTACAGGCTGGCTTCTCGACGTGACGTTTCCCATGTTCTCTCTCTACCATGAGTACACGCGCAACAGTGCACTCTCCACTGCGGTAAGCTACATGGCTTCATCCCCCACCTCGCACCCCATGTGTTCTATGATCACGCACACTCCAAGGCCATCACAGCCGGGGCGGCTGGGGAGGCTGCGGCCGCCCCACTTTTTCGGCCTTTTTTTCGGAGCACACTGGAACAAAGCGCGATGATCGCAGCTCAGCGCAAACGTAGCAAATAATGAAAAATCATTGTCCCCGATCGTGGCTTGTTGCGGAATCAAAAAGTCTTTCATTGTAGTTACGCTGTATTGGCACCAAATGCCCGGAAATGCTGGCAATTGGCTTCATTTTTTCATTTTTTTTTTCCCGGAGGGCCCCAGGCCCCCTTCCATGGCCGCCCCACCTCCAAAGTCGGTGCGACGGGCCTGCACTCACGGCTAGTCCTAGCAAGAGCCATTTGTGCATGGCATGTCATTCTTGCATCATTCTTATGACTGTGTCAACTGGTATACCACGTTATGGGGCACATGACCGACTTCTTTGCAACTTGCGTTGTGGCTTACCGCTCCTCACACAAATCCATCATACACCCCATAGGCCATGATATGTGTCACATGACTGGGAATAACCTCTGTAGAGTACTCATCCTTCGTTCTATCCAACGCCATGCTGATTGCCTTTGGCTCCCTCAGCGAAACATGAACATCATGTGTGGAATTGCTGAGGCATAGAATTGGCAACATTTGGACGAAGAATGGAAGTGATGTTTGGTTTCTTGTGTGTGTGTGTGTGTGTGTGTGTGTGTGCACGCACGTACGCGTGTGTGTTTGTATACGCATGTGCGTGTGCATGAATGCGCGCATGTTTGGGGTGTTTGGTCGCTACCCCATGACAGATGGTGCGCGAGGTCTTCAAAGCCGACCCGCAGGGCCGCCATCCGGACATCGTAGCGGTCCTGCTCAGTTTCTCCAATCTGAGCACTGTTGAGCATCTCAATGAACTCTTGGCTAAACCAACACAGCAGGTAGGGCAATGGTCACAGAGGAGAATGGAAGTTTGAATGCCTTATGTTAGTACCTATACTTGGGATACTGCGGAAAGACAGTGTGTATGGTGAGATGAATACATGCCGTTTTGGTGTACGTACTGGCTGGTAAACTTAATGGGACTCACCTGTCTTTTAGAAGGTAACTATTTGTATGTGTTGTGTCTTTCATGGATACCTGCCTGGTTGTGTGCATGTGTACGTGTGTGTGTCTGTGTGCTCGCGCGCACGCGTGCGTTCGTGCTTGTATGCATGTGTGTTTGTGTGTACTGTGTATGTGTGTCGTGGGGATAGGGTGAAGGGGGGGGGGGGGGGGGGGGAGGTGGTCATTTCAATCAAAGATGTACCCTACGGCACTGGTTAGCTTTGCGAATCGATTCACAGTTGGACCCGTTGCGGTCTTTGTTGGACTAGAGTGCATAATCGATCTTCAGCCCTTCCGTGTGTATTGTAGAGCATCTTGCAGTGAACACGTCACATCAGTCAAGCCCCCCCCCCCCCCCCCCCCACACACACACACAACCAGATCATGAAGATTTTGAATTCAAAGCATGGCAGTTACCATTCTGAAGTGACTCCTGTGGGAATTTGAACACGAAAAGTGATAAGAAGGTGCTACTTGGCCAAAATGATGATGCTTCCCTCAAAGTTAAAAAAAGATATGTGACCTCTGTCTTCATCTAAGTTGTTCATACATTGTCTAAGTTGGAATGCATTTATATTCAGGACATCTCCTCAAACAGGGCTGATGTGTCCAGCTGCTGTTTAGGTGATGTGTAATTCGTGAAAGGTTGCACTTTTCTTATGTGTATTGATATCTACAGCTGAGCCACTACACCAAGCAGATACAGGCACTGCTGCAGGTGACGCCGAGTTACCATGTCGATCGGGCACACCTCGAGCAGGCACTGGCCACACTCGATGAAGTCAAGACGGTAAGTGAATCGGTCGGGTAGAGCATTTTACACTCACATTGGGCGCTCATATTGTGCGTATTTGTGCGCTCGTAATGTGCACTGTGCGCTCGTAATGTGCACTGTGCACTCGTCATGCGCTCACGCATTGTGTACTTGCATTGTGTAGTCGCATTGTGTAGTCGCATTGTCGATCGTATCGTGCTCTCGTATTGTGCAATCGCATTCTACACTCGCACTGTGTACTCGCACTGTGCGCTCGTATTGTACACTCGCACTATGTACTCACACTATGCACTCGCAATGTGCACTCGCACTATATACTCGCATTGAGCACTCTTCAGGCAATGGGCTTCTGTGATATTCCAATCATTGTACATGTATGGTGAACATCATTGCATCTCTGTTTCAGACTATTGACGGGGAGCCTAGCCTACGAGAGCGCATGATCAAGACGCTGAAGGTTGAAAGCACCATACAGCGTGGCTGCATTGAGCTGCTCAGCCCCAAACAAGTCATGATCAGAAACGGTATGTAGTGTGAACTGAATTCGTGAACTGACGATGTTGCATCACTGTGGATCATTTTCTTACATGTCGGTACGCGTGCGTGCATGCTAGCATGTGGAATCCTGATGAACAATATAATGTAGTAAGAAATAGCAGGGTGTGGGAAGGTATTTTTGGGTGGCATGGTCAGCCACCTGAAGTACAATATTCCTCGTGGGGCTGAGGTGGCTCCTCTGGAAATAATCCATCTTGAGACCGCAGATCAGTTATTTTTATTGATTCCCGGGATGCCTGGGATGAAGAGTGATACGGTCAATGCCGTAGCGACCGCAGCATGTCCGACGCCCCTGAACCGGGACGCACAAGCCACACGTTGCAGCTGACCAATTACACCAGATGTTGAGCAGTCACTCCTGCAGAACTTAGCACCTGTGCTGACAAAGAGTACATGAACAGCCACCGTATGATACAATGCTTGATCACAGCTGTTGTGGAACAGATGCGTCTTCCTTCTGCCGCAAAGGATGCATTTTTCAATATAGACGAACACCGTTGGAAGAAGTTCGCGTCGCCTTTCCTTGGGCTCAAATCGTCCATATTGGTTTTCCTGATTTGTTGCTTTCACATTTCTCCCTGCTGACCCATGCACACACATACACACACACACACACGCGCACACACACACACACACACACACACACACACACACACACACACAGGTCTGCTCACTCATCAGCGTATGTTCACCACGTCAGGATCAATGGCTCGCAAGGACAAGAAACTGCGGGAGCGCCACTGTTACCTATTCTCACAACACTTGATAGTCTGTCGACGCATCACCAATGAAACTCTCGAACTTGTCAAGGTAAGGAATGATAAGATCAGGAACACCATTAGATATTCACTGGTTTGAGGGAGCGATGCAAACGGGAAAGTCTGAAGAAAAGATTGACTGTCACCACCAGGACTCAAACTGTTAAACCTAGCTTTGCCAGTCCTTAGTTATCAACTTCCATTGCTAATTGGTGGTCCTTGTCCTCGAATTCACTGTTTGCATCCGACCCAACTGGACTGAATATTCTGCACAATCTCAAGGATCAAGGCGCAGACACTGCTTTTAAAGCAATGGGAGGTGCGTAGATCAGACTCACCACAAAATGGAAAGGCCCCAAGTCCAAGTCTCTGCATCCACGTTCCCCTCATGCTAGGCCATGTGTGTCCCTGAATTAGAGGCACTGCAAGTGGAGTATGATGTAGCGCAGTGCAGTTTTCGTGTGTGTGTGTGGGGGGGGGGGGGGGGGGGGGGGTGGTGCGTATGTGTGCGCTCGTACTTTCATGTGTGTATGTGGGGGGGGGGGGAGTGCGCGCGCGTGTGTGTGTGTGCGTGTGTGTGTGTCTGTCTGTCCTTTCGCTATCATTGCCTTCGGCAATGTGCAAGCTCAAGGTTCAAGGTATGTCTGTCTGTGCTCGTACTTGTGTGTGTGTTTGTGTGTTTGTGTGTGTGTGTGTTTGTGTGTTTGTGTGTGTGTGTGTGTGTGTGTGTGTGTGTGTGTGTTTGTACGTATGTGTGTGTGTGTGTGTGTGTGTGTGTGTGTTTGTACGTATGTGTGTGTGTGTGTGTGTGTGTGCACACGCATATGCTGTGTCCGCAGGACGTCGGTGTACTGCCCCTCAAGGGTTGCATTTTCAAAGAAAATATGCGGGATGACGAGCTGGAGCGTAAGTGAAGAGATGTATTCCGAGACGTGATGTGTTACAGTCAGACCTCGCTTATCCGGTCCTCTTTTATCCGGATCCCTCACCATCCGGAAGAAAATCGTTGGCTACCAATTTGCAGCACATGCCATGCGTACATACAGTACGTGCGTTCCATTATCCGGTTCCCTCGCCTATCCGGATATTTTTGTGGAAAACGGATGTGTGCGGTTGTGCGAGGTCTGGCTGTCCTTCCAGATGTGAATAAAAGTGATCTCTAGACACAGATCCTGACTTTCAAGAAGTGTTACTGGCGTACATCAATGAGACATAACATACAACATGTAATTGCCAATGTATTGGAAAAAAAATTGTCTAGCTCTATCACGTTGGTATCGTACTATGTCGATTTTGCAGTGTGTAGGCAATAGCACTGGAAGTATAGCGGTTCTTGCCTTCTTGTGTGTGTGTGTGTGTGTGTGTGTGTGTGCTTGTTTGTTTGTTTGTTTATTTGTGTGATGTGTGTGTGTTTGGGTGTTATGTGCGTGCACGTGCATGTGCATGCGTGTATGGTGTGTAATGTATGCCTATTACCACAGAGGAGTATGGCTTGCATGCCAATCTGGCCTTCAGCCTGGTCTGCTCAACACCGCATGGCAATGTGTCCTGCACATTCTGCTGTGGCTCTCCTAAAGACAAGGCGAGCTGGGCCAGCGACATACGTGATGTAAGATATTTGGCCATAATTATCGTGCTATCCTGTGCCATTATTGTATTTAAGTGTACATATCGTGGTGTTTAAGGTACACATTGGTGTGTCATTTCTGGAAGAGACAACTCAGTCCCGACCACGGAACACATTGCTGGAAGATTTAACCTAACCAATGCCTCAGAAACAATCACCGACGACGGAAGCTAAACCATCGTGAACTGGCCCATTACAAAGCTCTGTGCCTAAAACAAAGTGCTTCCTACGCAGTTCCTGACCTACTTCCAGTCACATTCTACGTAAAAAGGATCAGATCCCAAATAGCAGAGGGGGGGATGCCATACTTTGGGCCTCAAATTGCCGGTTCAATGGCAGCTAAACCCTACTGGAAAGTCGACTACCCCATTCTAAGTTCAGCTTTTTAGGCCATAACAGTTCGTCTGATGACTGGTAAAAAAGTCATTATGTGTTCACCATGCTCTACTCACAGTGCGTCAGTAACCTGCAGATCGAAGAGACTGCCACACTCCATGAGCATACCGACGACTTTGGCAAGCAGATGGACGCAGTGCTCTTGTCACCCGAACACTCTATGGACTTCAACTTCTCAAGATCTGGGTGAGAAAATACATTTTTTTCCAGCGGGGATTCTTGGGCATGATAATATCTTGTAAGGCTCATCTTCTGAGAAAGAATACATCGGGTACAGTCTACTTGGCTGATAACGACTGCGGATATAACGACAATTCGCGAATAACGACAGCATGTCCATGCGCAGAGCAAAGTCCCTTCCAACTGTAATACATATAATGAGACTTCAGGTATAACGACACTTCGCGAATAAGGGCACTTTTTGATGCCCCGCCGAGTGTCGTTATAAGCGTAGTTGACTGTACACCGGTCTGGCAAAAGAAGCATTCGCTGTGTGAGTATGCGTATGCATTCTGAGAGTTACGTCAAAACAACTGTGTGACTACATATGCCACGTGTAGTGTCCCTTGAAGCCATGATGCATTTTCTGTTACGGGCATGTGCCCATGCTTGTAAAATACTCCCGCAGCAAGTGAAACAACAAAGTCCTGTCGTTACTCAGAGTTTCGCTGTACAGTAAAACCTGTAACTAAAGACCACCGTGACTAGCGACCAGCCTGGTACAAAAGACCACTTCGCCAGGCACGGACGGTCTCACATTCATTATAATGGTTGTGCGGTGCAAACCTCTAACTAAGGACCACCTGCCACTAAAGACCGCTTTCTCTGGCCCCAAGGGGTGGTTGTTAGTCACAGGTTTTTACTGTATACGCACTACAGTCAGACCTCGCTTATCCAGTCCTCTTTTATCCGGATCCCTCGCCATCCGGAAGAAAATCGTTGGTTACCCACTTACAGCATATGTAATGCTTACAGCATATGTAATGCATACAGCATTTTTTTTACGAGAAACCACGAACCTCGAGAACAGAATACTGCATGATAGGGGTGGTTGTGTGTTCGATTATCCGGTTCCCTCGCCTATCCGGATATTTTTTTGTGGAAAACGGATGTGTGCGGTTAAGCGATGTCTGACTGTATTACGCAGCCAGATGATCAAGACACCTGTCCACGTTTGTGCGTGAAGAGCTGAGATGCAAAACCCGAAGAGCGCCAAATTTGAGAAAATGAGATTTTGCGAAGGGTCAGCAAGTCGAATTTTCGGTTCGATTACGCGCATGTCAAAACGAAAATCAAGTCGAAAATTCGAATGAAAGAGAGGTTCAGCATGCAGCTCTGTATGTTCAGCTCGGTCTAATCAAACGGTCTAGCTAGGGGCACCGGTAGGCAACATTTCATATTCAAAATTTCACTAGAACCGTTTCGAAAAATAAAATCCAAATATGGATTTAGATACAAGCAACACATGAAATTAATCCTTTTGGCCACTGACTGAAAAGGGCTGAAATGGATGTTGCGGGTTTTGCATTCTAAACTGTGTGCATACTTTCGCTTCCCCTGCAGACCTGAGAGCATCAGAAGTTTTCAGCTGTATCGAAGCAGCAGCCAGACTGAGTTGAAACGAGTAAGAACAAGTTCTTTATTGTAATTGTTGTTGTAGCTACATAGGTAGTGTTTGAATGAGTGAGTGAGTGAGTGAGTGAGTGCGTGTATGTGTGTGGGGGGGGGGGGGGGGTGCGCGTGGTGCTGGGGGGGGGGGGGGGGGTTGAGTGAGATGGCTCCTGCATCGTAGGTTGCAAGTTCAGTGAGCTGCTCTATAATCATAGGCTTGAGCAGAGGTGTGTGGATTCTAGATGGGTTCCAAATACTATCTACCCTCTCGTGTTAGTGGATTGTCGTGTGTGTTCTATTGTGTGTGTTTGTTTTCAGATCCAGACCGAGAGCGTGCAGTCCCTGTGTCAACGGCTGGTGCATCCCAAAGGCTTAGTGAAGGAGTACCTTCACATCTTCCTGGCCACTATGTCTGCTTTCATTTCACACACCGACTTCCTCGACTTCCTCATCAACACGTTTCAACAGGTAGGCTTTAATATATTTTTACAAACTTCCACACTACACCCATTATGATGAACCAATGGTACTAATGCCGATGCTAGCAGCTGAGAAGAAGTAGCGACGAGCCGGCCATTGTCGAATCCAATACACCACACCAGCACATTGCGCTCTTGGCCGATCCAAACTCTGCACTCACATCACCATCACCACAGCGAGGACAATTCCGGTATATAGATTGATATTGACAATGACCCTCCAGACAGCTGTTTCGCTCCTCCTGAGCCAAGAACGCAATGTGGTGGTGTGGTGTATTGGATTCAATGCTAGCAGCTGGTTGGCCTTTGGGTTTTAGAAGTTAGATTCCGAAATTTTGTGTCCATATTATCGGTTACCTGAAAGTGTTTGAATGATTTAAACTCTCGGTTTGAGCGGATTGTCTCTGGAGACGAACCAGTGAAGGGGAGGGTGTGGGCGCAACGCCCTAATCTGGTTAATGCAATCAGACTGTGTGACCAACAATTGTGTCCCGGAGTAGTTTACCTGTAAGACAGTGCAAATGAGATACTCGGAGAACAATGGGTCGTATGCATCAATGTCCCGCCATTAGGTTTTGCGGGGCAAGTCCACTACAACCGTACACACTGTGATACCAGCTCTGCATAAAAGATCATGAACTTTGTGAGGTCATACTCATATTTATGTACTATAACGGGTTGTACCTGGCAAGTGTGGGGTAACTTGCCCCGCAAAAAAAGTGTCGGCCATCTTAGATGCGTACCTCCCATTGGAAAACCGGAAATGTACGTGTACGTGTACATGTATGTATGGGGACAAAAGAAGAAGGGGATGAATGCATTACATCATATTATTATCATGATTAATACCTCAAGTAGAAAAGAGGACCAAAGAGCTACAAGTTACCCTATAATATCCGCTAACACCACCAGTTACTTTACAATCAGCTGACGTGATAACATTGCAATACACAAAAAATATTAAAAAATAAATAAAAACACTGTCAGACGGTACTAACGTTCTACACCTAACTGGCAATCAGCTCTAGCACAGCCTGGATGCGCACTCCAACAGCCTGCTGATTGCAAAGTAACTGGTGGTGTTAGTGGATAGTATAGTTGTAGCTCTTTGGTCATTGGCTCCCGGCCCGAGTCTAATACCTCAAATGATAAGCATAGTAGCTGGATGTCTGCCACTTGATCAGGTGATGTCTTTTGAAGTTGCAAAAGATAAAACGTGTATGTAAGGGCTTTCCTTCTTGTTGTGATCATGCGTTGACAGATTCACCGTCATGCCCGCCACCATCATCCTTCGCCAGTCGGCTCTCTCAAGAGAGATGTCGGCAAGACGGTCGTTGACAGCCCACTGCTGACTCCGAAGAAGGAGGTCGTTTCCCCGCTGAGCGCTATCGACAGGGAGAGAGGTGAGACTCACATCGCTGATATCATGTGCATTGGACTCCAGTGATGGCAACTGAAATCCAACCTCTGCAATGCTGTAGAGCTGATAACCCCGGTTGGATTTCATCTGGCATAATGGGTATGTACGCATACGGTACCTATACAGCGATGGCAGCTGAAATCCAATCCCTGTAATACTGTAGAGCTGATGTCCTGGGTTGGATTTCATCTGCCATATGGGTATGTACACGCACAGTATCCATACAGTGGTACTAGGCAAAATCCAACCATGGCAATATTGTGCAGCTGATATCTTGGTGAAAAAGGAGAAGGATTATGTCAGGCACATGTACAAGCACCCACACACCGTGATACCAGGTGATGTCCAAACCCTGACATCGTGTGGAGCTGATGTCCCATGGTTGGATTTCGCCAGACGCATTAGCACGTACACACAGAGAGGTAAAATCCAACCCCTTCAATCTTGTAAAGCTGATGTCCAGTGTTGAAATTCACCAAGTAAAAGGCACGCCTACTCATGGAGGGATGCAAGTTTAAATCAAGCCCCAAAAAGCTAGTAAAGCTAATGTCCAAGGGCTGGATTTCACTATACCTTGCCGATATCAGAATGAAAATGGCGCATTGGAATCTTCACCAGTTGGAAGACAGTAAACTTGATCTGAGAAACTCGACCACACGGGCTGCGCACTTGGCCCGCATTCACAACACAATAGTCAAGACATCTGTTCTCTTTCTTTCTCTCTCTCTCTGTCTGTCTGTCTCTGTCTCTGTCTCTGTCTCTCTCCCTCTCTCTCTTTCCTCTCCCTACTTTATAGAAAGTCCTACGTATATGGGCACTCAGCACCCTTCGGCCAGTGGAGCATCCTACATGATAAAAAGTTAATCACACACACAATATTTTCCTGAAAGAAGTGTACCGTGCATTGTTGAAGAACCCTACCTTGTGCATGTGTACGCGCCACTTCTTGCCTGTGTACACCTGCAGCTGTACTGCGTCGTGAGCGTCACTCCGAAGAGTGGAGCAAGCACGCACTGCACCCGCTGAAGCCACTGCCACCTCCGTCAACAGGGCGAGACGGCTACGTGCAGCGGCAGCAGCAGCTCAACCGGCAGCGTCGGCCCGCCCTGGCCGAGAGCGTAAGCAGCGCAATAGCCCCTCGCTCTGGGACGGTTAGTGGCGGCAGTGTTAGTGCAGGCAGTACGCCGGTCGCCGCCAGCGGAAGCATCAGCCTCTCGCAGTCGGCACGCAGCGGGTTCGCGCCGCTCTCGCGCATGCTGCGCAACCTGAGTTCTGAAACGCCATCGCAACAAACTAGCAGCAGCTTTGTCGCTCATGTCAATTTGGATTCGCCGGCAGGATGCTCACCAAGAAATGGTCGCAGCAAGCGATCGAAATCACCAGCTAGAGATGCGACCATGGCTATTGTCTCGGAATCAGCGCCGGCCTGGTTCCAGTCACCGCTTCAGGACGGCGACGACGACATCAGAGATGAAAAGGAAGACGAGTTTGGGTCGACTCCGCCGTCAATGCCCCACACGCCCGAACCGCCGCACACCCCGGACCCTCCGCACACCCCAGAGCCGGCTCAGTCGACCGGGTCACCACACCGGGTGAAACGCCGCAAGTCCAAGCGACAGACTCGCGACCAGGCTTTCGGATTCGAAGACTCTGGCAGTGCATACGGCAGCGCCGTGACACCGAAGAAGGCCGACAGTCGCAAGAACAGCAGTGACAAGAAGGAAAGCAACCGCCTCAGCATCTCCGATTTCTTCTCGCGCATACCGCTGTCGCCACGGCGATCTCCAGTGATCCGCAAACGAGGGGCATCGTCGACGACGTCTGGCGAGCTTTCGACCAAAGCCAGCGCCACCAGCACTAGCGAAGTCGCCGAGCCGCCAATCAAATTCGACAAGGAGAGACGGACATCGTCCGACACCACCGCCATGAAAGAGCACCGTGCACAGCGCAATTCTGAGATTGCCGATCCAGTTGCCGAGGGTGACGCAGAGCCCTCCGTTCAGCGAATACCCAGGTCCGTGTCACTGGAAGGCCGTCCGGGGCTGGTGCAGCATTCTCGCCGCCACGAGAAACAAGCCATGGTTGAAATCGACGAGAATGTCTTTCTTCCATTCGAAGCAACGACCGATGTGGTGTCTTCGTCTGACAGCATGCAGCGCTCCGACTTTCAAAGCTCTTCCGGTAAGGTCTCCTCCTAGTCAGCACCATATAGCAAATTACTGCAGTACTATAGCCAACATACTGTGGTCTATGCACTATGAAGTACGATGTCCAAGCCTAGCATTCTAGTCTACCCAGGACCTGCAGAAGCAGCTTATTGCTATTCAATCAGTATTGATCCATCCATACCGTAGCCTTTCAAAGACAAAAGGGTCAAAAGAACAGCATTTGCATAGGCTATGGCAGGTGCACATGACCTCATGGTAAACACGCGTTGATGACCAAACAGCTAGTCCGGTCATGGCCCAACGAACCGGACTGGTTCCGTCATTCCCGATACAGTCCTTGACTTCCCGTAATACATGTACAGTGTCTGACCTATAAAGTACAGATTTTATGGCTAAGACGTACATATTTTACACTCCTAACTAATTGCAATAACATGTATAGTATCATACGACGATCGTTTCGTCGTATTGTTCATGACGGCTCTTCAGGTGTGCATCAAGAACAGACTTTCATGCCGTGGAATGTCTCAGTACTCCTTGTCAGTTTTGTGCTAGATTATACACGTCTGACTGTTCAAAATCTGGTTTAGTTGGTGGACTCGATAGCATAACTTGTGCCCACAATTTCCATGTTACAATTTTTATTCCTTGGCTCACCATCTGATTTCTTCATGCACACCTGAAGAGCCGTCATGAACACTACGGCCAAACGATCGTCGTGTAATATTTTACACTCCTCAGAGACATCATAATCAGGGGCGTGCTCGGCCCCCCAACTAGGGGGGGGGGGGGGTGCACGGGAGCCGAGGGGAGCCCCCCCCCCCCCCCGGCAATTTTCTGCAATTTGTTTGCAACCTTTCTTGAATTTTAGAGCATATTTGCATACATTACAATTGCAATTACCCAGATTGGAAAGTTTAGGGGGGTGCACGTGCCCCCCGTGCCCATCGCCGAGCACGCGCCTGATAATACTGAGGCTTTACTGTAGCTGCACTATCACGAATCCGGTACTGAAGGAGTTGTTGAACACTAAACGCTGTGTCACTGCCCACAACAGAGAACTCAGAGTGATCTATTGAAGACAGGAGCTATGGGCCCTTGTTAATTTCTGCTGAATGGGAAAATGAAGTGAAAGTTGTTGGCTACCTAACTGTACCATAGTGATGATGTTTGTACACGTAACTAGCGGCTTTGTGGGCCTGTGTATGTATGTCCATGTGTATGGCTTGACGGTGACCGTGTGTGTGTATGTGTGTGTGTGTGTGTGTGTGTGTGTGTGTGTGCTTGTGTGTGTGTGTGTGTGTGTGCTTGTGTCTGTGTGTATGTGTGTGTATGTTTCTGTGTGTATGTGTGTTTACGTGCATGTGTACGTGTGTGTGTATCTGTGTGTGTCTGCGTATATCTGCGTGTATGAGCATGCGTGCTTGCATGCATTCATGCACATGTGTGTATATACATGTCTGTGTGTGTATGTGCGTGTATGCATGCACCTTATGTGTTCGTTTATTGAGTGCAGATTTCGTACCCAGTCCCGTGTCCAAGTCGACTTTCCTAACCCAGTCTCTGTCCGCATCACCACAGCCTGCGTTCTCCAATTCATCCCTGGGCAGTTCAGAAGTACCCGTAGTACTCGAAGAAGCTGACCAGTGGATGTCGCCACAAGAAAGCACCAGCAGTTCGGCGTGCAGCAGTCGCAAGACATCCGACAACGTGTCGCCAGGGCTGGCCAAAGTCGAGGAAGAGCCACCAGCGCCGGCCCTCAGCGTCGAGTCCAAGATGGTCTTCTTCGATCACCGAGGCTCCGGTGGCGAGAGCAGTGAGCAAGTGTCTGATAGTGCCATGGCAACACAGAACAGCACAGTAACCACGGTGATCGCCGGTGAAGGTGAGCAGCATCGGGATCGCCACAGCACCTCGTCTGAAGTCGATGCAGCAGTCGCCATCTCCGATAATAATGCAGATGCCGTGGAGCAAGCGATCAGTGTTCCAGAGCAGAATTTTGAGTCAGCAGCACCGGGAGAATCGCCGACGGAAAGCTCACATGCGATGTCAGAGCCAGGTGGAACCGCACCGCCTGCAGCTCAAGATTGTGATGACGGTATTGGTAGCGACGCCGAAGAGGATACCGAGTTGAAGCCCAGGCAGAGTAGCATTGTACTGCTACCGCTCACACCGGAGAAACGTCAAAGTCCGGAAGATAGTAACCAAGCCGTTGCCACAACACCGTCCAGCCCGACACATTTCGACAGCAACATGGACGGTCGAGCCACCCTGCCATCCACCAACCGGCGGGCACGGCATTTGCGCCGCTTCAAGTCGGTCGACTCTAACAAATCCCCCGCCAAGGCCACGTCAAGTCCAAACCGGGGCGTACGATTCAGCGACAAACAGGATGACCAAGCACTCCATAGTGAACACGGATCTGCCAGATCGACCTTTGAAGCTTCTACTGTTAGTACGACAAGTGACGACTTTGTCTGGTTAGATGGGACGCCAAGAGGACCGTTGCATCCAGGTCAATCTCCAAAATTACAGGATGAATCCCAACTGGGTGTGTTTCCATTCGATGAGGACTTTCCGCCCGTCAAGGATGGGGAGTACTGCTCTTCCTTGGTACGTGTTTTGTACACAAGAATAACGTGTGCGTGCGTGCGTGCGTGTGCGTGCGTGTGTGTGTGTGTGTGCATGCGTGAGTGTGGTGTGAGGGGCATGAGAGGTGTGCAGGGTGTGTGCGTGTGTGTGCAAAGGGTCCATACCACAGGGGTAAGTATCTACGGAGGGTTATCCCCAACCCCCTCCCCACCCCCCCCCCCCCCCCCCCAAGCCCATCTCCTGTCCCAACCCTGACCCCTCCCCAACCCCTCCCTCCCCCAACCCCTCCCCCACCCCAACCCCCTGCCCTTCCCCGTATCCAACTGTGGTCTCATATTGTTGTGTGGTTTGTGCTGGCTACAGCTGAGCGCCCAGCATCCGGATTTCCAGTCTCGCTTTGCAATGGCTGGTTCACGCAGTGATGGACTAGATGACCATGAGGACGAGAAGGGAGACATACCGTCAGGTAACGGAGCACATTTGTTTCCCTGTCATTTTAGTGAAGAAAGTTGCAGCGAAGAAACCAGTTGATTTGAGGATGATGTGCGTAGGGTCTTTCATTTTTAATGAAATGGGTTTTAAACCTCAGATCACTCCAGTGGATCTGATCTAGCAACTCCTATCTGTAGGGGGGGGGGGGGTTCAGCAGGACCTCATTTCCTTGTGAAAATGACTCTGCAATGTTGTGGCATGCACCAACACCACATCAGCAAGTCTTAGGGTTGTTTGGTTTTCCTTGAGTCGTGTACAGTATAGGTTTTCTTGTATGGTTGCCTACCTGCTCTCTTTTCTCTCCTCTCTCACCGCAATCCATTGACTTTGGCATATGTCAAGTCGGGGGCCCAGCATTCCACTCGCTCACGTCAACGAGGGCATGCTATTGATTTACACGGTTGAATGCCTTACTCCCAGTGGTGGTATTCCTTTGCAATGCTACATTGCTAGTTTGACTGGCTTTCGCATCATTACGCATCAGCCAGGACATACATCTTCATCATGACTGGCCCAGATATGGAAGTATCAAAATTCCCATTGAACACTTGTTGAACAGTTGGTAAAATAATCATAATAGGATGGCAGTTCTTAATGTGCGCAAGCTCCACTGCAGGCACTTTATTACACGAAAAACCCTTCACATACCATCCTCAAATCAAGTGGTCTCTTCGTTGCAAAGTTTGAGATAAAGAGACCGCTTGATTTGAGGATGGTGTGTGTAGGGTTTTCCGGATAGCAGTGGGTAAAGAAATGAACTCGGATGGTGAGCCAATTAAAAACTATCGTGAAAAAGGAGAAGGACGAAATGTTACGAGTTATAAGTAAAGAAATGAGCATTTCGGTGCAAGCAGATATGTTCCGTAGGCTTACCTTCTGTTCTTGATGTTCCGTCTCCATTACCAGCGTTAAGATCGCCATGGCAACCGAGCGTGTCAGCGGACCGTCGCCGCATGTCCTTCAGGATGACGTCATCGCTGAGCCAGGCCAGCGACGTGTCCGACGACGTTCTGGAGCAGCCGCACCTCCAGGAGCACCTGCTGCTGCGCATCTTCTGCATCCTGCGCAAGTGGCTGAACCATCACTTTCAGGTACAGGTACACATGGTTACGCAGAACCTTGGTTACAAAGCACTGTGGCAGACAGTGAAATCTGTTGAGAAGTCAAGCGGCCACGGGACGCTGGTCTTGCAGCCACGAGCACTGCTGGTCAATGGTTACAGTGTGTACTTGAACTACAGATTATCAGTGCACGTATGTGCTGAAGCTGTAAGGGCGCCGGCCCCGGTCATTCCACCGGATTTCAATGTGCACAACAGTGCAGTACAGAATACCTGTCCGTTGTAGTGATGTTTCATATAGTGAGGTTTCACAGTATGGTCTGATGTATTGCAAGCACATAACCCAGTACCCCCCCCCCCCCCCCTCCCATGGTGTCTATTTTAGGTGCTTCCCGACCATGCACGCCTGGTATTAGCTCCGCACAGAAGTAAAAACTGCGCTTTGGATCAGAACTGGTTGAATTGCCCAGTTCGCACGCACATCAGGTACCAGTACTAGTAGTCCTACATCTATGCTTGCACTAGTCATCCGTCAAAACTGATCCAGTTGAACATTTTGCAGCCGGGCATATTTCGAATTGTGCTTCCGGGTCGTGTTGTTTCCTCTGCTGTAGGACTTTGCCACAAACAGTGAACTGCTTGAGAAGCTTGTCAAGTTCATCAATGAACTCTCCGGAAACCTGACAGCCACGGATGAGGAAGTGCATAGTCTGCAGGTCATAAGAGAGTAAGTTAAAAATGAGAGCCGCATACTGCATAGATGGGCTTGTTCTTCAAGGTAGTTGTTGTGTTTGCTTTTCACATCACACACGTTCACTCGGGACAAGTAGATGTTCACTTCTTCCTTCACTTGCCGCAGGGGCGTAGCCAGGATAGTGATCAAGGGGGGTGCCACGACTTTCCCCACACAAAAGTACATGCACTTATGTTGGTCCTTTCATGCACATTATTCGGTCCGTGAAATGGGGGGGGGAAGCAAAATTCGACGCTGAAGATCAATCAGTGAATGGCAAATCTCCAACCAGGGAGTAGTAATAATTATGGTATTTTACCACACCCTGGCCTGCTTCCAACTAATGATGGACTAAGTCCTGGATGCTGCTTTCTGAGAAATTCTCCAGAATTATCACACTCTCCATCGAACTTTTAAAGTGGGATTTCTCGAGCCATTTTTCCCCTTCGTCAGTTTGATAGTGCAGTAAGGCATCCTTGATCAAACCTACACTATTCCCCACAAAAACTCAAAATGCACTTCAACGTGACTTTCACTCTTCTACTCCTCAGGTATCCACACTTGCAATGCATGAAAGAAACTTTGCCTTTCCACAACGAGACCAATTAACATCGAGAACTACATTATACAAAACATAGCGAGAACAAACTGCTATGTCGGACGTGTGCTTTCCGGCCATAGACCGCGTTGCTACTTCCTTGCTTCTACCAATGGCGCGTTTGTATGATTCTCTGCTTCTAACAAAACATGTGGAGTGCGATGCAAATCATGTGCTGAGCCTGCTGAGGCCTGATGTGACACTGCACAACGGTAGGTACGAAGCGGAGTTCCCTTGACTAGAAATTGCATTGCAAAATGGCCAATCATGAGACAAAAATTTAAAGAGTCAACTGCATGTAATTTGGTTTCAGATACATTGTACTTGCAGGTCTGAACCAGGGAGTAATACCTACTACTCCCTGGTCTAAAACAGGGATGGCTACAGACTCAGTGTGCGATGTGCAGAGTTGCGCATGTGATCAGCGGGTCTGCTATGGTCTCTCTCGAACGAGCTGTGAACCAAGATCGAAATTTTGAGGGGGGTGCTTTGGCACCCAAAGCACCCCCCCCCCCCCTGCCTACGCCCCTGCTTGGCCATACATTGGTGATATTCACAAGAATATGTTCTGGAATAAGTGAGAACTGTTCTGACAGCCAAGGTTGAAGAAGTGCATAGTCTGCAGGTCATAAGAGAGAAGGTTAAAAATGAGACTGGTTGGTAAGAGCAGGGTGAGGATCGGAGCTGGTCTTGTGTGCTATCTGGTGGTCTGGGTTCTTGGCGTGAGCCTCATTCCTGGCCACCGTCAGTCTTTTAACTATGCCAGGAAGACAGCACGGGGGAAATGTGTGCGTGGAGGGGGGAGGGGGTGTTCATACGTGCGTCCATGCGTGGAGGAGGGGCGGGGTTGGAAAAAGGCAGGCAGGATGGACTCGGCGGGAAAGGCAGAATGCTGGACAAGGATATGTGCCTTACAGCAGCGGAGTTCAACATGGCCACCAGGTGTGAGCTGGTTGACATTGCTGGGATGTTTCATGAGCTATGATTAAAACTTGTGTTGTGAGTCTGGCAAGGTCACCGATCACACGGAACTACTCATCCCGAAGATGGCATGACATGAATGTGTTCTGTTCTTGGCAGGGCTATCAACCGACAACAGTCCAAGCATATGGAACACAGCTTCCAGACGCTGAAGAGTCGCTACAATGAAGCGGTGAGAACTACACGGGCACACACGGCACCCCCCCCCCCCCCCCCCCCCCCACACACACACACACAAAACCCAGCACACGTTCAGACATCTTGGCTGCACACTCCAACAGCCTTCCAACTTGGAAGGTTACAAGTTATATGATAACATAGGAGGGGAAGGTGAGCGCAACCAAGACAAGCACGGCCTGAAATTCTCAGCTGTGAAGGCTGTTGGAGTGCACATCCAAGATGTGCTAGGGCTGTTAGCCAGTTACGGTTGTAGGAAGTCAGTATCGTCGGTCAGTGTCGTGCCATGTTATCGCACGAGCTGATTGCTTAGTAACTGGTGGTGTTGGTGGACATTATAGCGTAACTTGTAGTTCCTTGGTCCCTTTTCTATTCTATAAATTTATCCTTGGTTCTCCATCCGAGTTCATGCTTAGGAGAAGGCTGCAATTTAAGCATAAACTGTGAAGTCTTCTTGTGACATGTCCTATATTCAATTTGTTTGAATCATTCTCGCGGTAGCCGCTGGCCACTGAGATGTGTTTGTTCCTTTATTGCTCCTATTGCAGATGGACCGCTTACCCCAGTTCAATTCCCTTGACAACGAGACCGTTGCCAAGCAACTGGCCCTGGTCGGCTACAGTGTGATTTGCGCCATGCCGGGAAAGTGAGTTGAACACGCCAGTAGTACAGTCAGCCTCGCTTAACTGCACACATCCGTTTTCCAAATTTAAAATATCCGGATAGGCGAGGGAGCCGGAGAATTGAACACACATACTGTATGTATGCATGCCATATGCTGTAAATCGGTAGCCAACGATTTTCTTCCGGATGGTGAGGGATCCGGATAAGCGAGGTCTGACTGGAGTACACGGCAGCTAGTCGGCCTTTTCTCTTCTGCAGATCCTGAAGACATGTGCGTGCTGGACGGGTGTAATGTGCAAATGTCCACAGATATTCATGCGCGGACTGTGCTAGTGGTCTTCGCTGTAGAACTGCATCCAGCATAGCGCTTGGAGGTGATGACATCAGAAGTTGAAAAATGACGACGAATAATGACTTCCGGGTCCCTATCTGCCCGTAGCGAGGTACGGTATGTGGTGGGGTAGGCCCCTCGTGTCACATGGACGTGTGGATGTTTCTGTACCAGGAGAGGGTCCCCGGCCGGGAAGGGCCGGACCAGTCACATCAATACTGATGGATGCTGAACCCTGCCGTGAACTCGGGAAAGCCGCCCAAATGTGTATGGATCCATACGAAAACTAGATGCAGGTGGATGGCCGCATTGTCATGACTCTGGTCTGGCAGTGACATGCCACGTTCAAGCCCTGTTACATGTGTTATGCACATGTAGTACAATTCTAATGCGGCTCTTTGAGTTGCGTAATGAAGGTACCCCATTCAACAATAGTGTCCATGTCCTGCTGATGCTCTGTGCGTATACACCAGCCTCCACAGTCCTCCTGCTCACCCATGCAAGCCATGCACACCCCCATGATAAAATCCCACGCTCTCTATTTGTTTTTGACCCTGCGCTCAGGGAGCTCGTCAGTGGCAGCTTCGGCAAGGGGGATCGGCGCGAAACAGCCCCGCACGTCATGGCAGTGTCTGACTTCTATAATCAGGTAATCACGGTGATCATGAATAATATTAAGTGCGTACTCATATCACAAACGTACACTGTAGCAACGGGGTTGAACCCAAATACAGTGGTCCCTCTATAATCCGGCACCATTTGTGCCACGAAAATCTGCTGGATTAGGGAGGGTGCTGGATTAACAAATCTGATTTACTGCTGCAATGTGCATTAAGAGGACATTTTGGCTACTGAAAATTGTGCTGGTTTATCGAGGGTGCTGGATTATAAAGTGCCGGATTAGAGAGGGACGACTGTAGTTTCGTGTCCAGAACGTTTTCTTGTCACAGTCGTTAGTGGAGTGTCGTGACCAAAGGTGTTTTTTTTAATTCATCGTCATGCTACGATTATTATCTCCACGCCGCCTGATCAGGGTGATGTTTGTTTATTCTTGCTGAGTGTTTCGTCTTGATTCCATTACATAGACACTCGGCACACAAGGTATCTGCCGGCAAATTCCACATCAGGATTCTCATGCGAATCGTCAGGACTAGAGATTTTCACGTGAATCGTCAGGACCAGATATTTGCAGTATAGGTTCAGCTCTTTGTAGCATTGGATATACGCAGGCATGCGAGTCACACTCCTTTTAGGCTATCATCAAGTGTAGTACACATTCATATCTACAACTGGGATTGATGGGCTGAAAGAGGCTCCTGGAAACGGAAGTCTGGGTGCATTTGGTTTCTATCCTGGAAGCTCAAATGAATTAATATGTTCCCATGACAAACACACACACATACACGCAAACACACTCACACACACACACACACACTTGCAAACGCATGCACGCACACACACACACAAACACACACACACACACACATGCACACATACTATCCGCAGGTGACCGGCTTGATCATGTGGGAGATCCTGCAGCGCAAGAACGCGTCGTCACGTGCCGCCGCCATCGAGAAGTGGATCGCGATCGGCGACATCTGCCTGACAATGAACAACTTCTACGCCATCACCATGATCACCAGCTCCATGAGCACATCGGCCATCTGCAGACTGACCAAGACATGGCTGCACATCAGTAAACAGGTTCGTAGTCTACTACATGTATGCATAGATGTTATACTGTGGGTACTTGATCAGTCACATGGCAAATCACATGATCAGTCACATGACAAATCACATGATCAGTCACATGACATTAATCACGAGATCAGTCTCATGTCTAGTCACATAATCAGTCGTATAACAAGTCACGTGACCAGTCACATGACCAGTCATGTGACGGAATCACATGACAAGTCACATGACCAATCACATCATAAAAACATAATCAGTCACCTGGTCACGAAGTGAAGCTAAGCTAGCTACGTACCGTATTTCCCCGAATATAAGTCGCACCTTTTTACACAAAAAACCAAGGGTGAGAAAGGGGGTGCGACTTACAATCGAGCATGACTTACTACTGAAGTGATCATGTCGACACAATATTGCTCAAACCTGAAAATGGGGGTGCGACGTATAATCGGGGAAATACGGTAACCAGTCACATGATCGACCACTAGCTTGACCAGTTACATGGTCAGTCAAATGACGAGTTGCAAGACAGAATGGATGGACAAGCGATGTGAAAATGTCCAATTGGATAGATTCTGCACATGCATCACGGTGTGACTATAGGCTGACCTCTGTAGATTTGCAAGCGCTGTGCCGCCAAAGAACTGTCGTCACAAATCATACGACTTCGCCAGATGCCCACCGAATGCCTGCGTTCTTCTGGACCACCGCCGCCCGTACTCACTGTATCAAGTGCAAATCCTGCCTGGGAGCGGTTTTCCAGCCGTGCTGCTACCCACAGTCAATTGGGAACGTGTGGCCAGACACAAAGGGTACATGGATGCGGCTAATGGGGTTTCTCGGCATTTGTGCCAGTGGTTGTGAGACTTATCCACTCACCCCGCCGTTAGGCACTGCATCTGCCGCTAGGGTTTACAGGGTGTTAGCGGCCGTCGTGAGTTCCCTTTGGGAGCGGACACGATAATAAAAAGAATTATAAAGTACACCGCCAACTACGTGTGTGTCCCTACTGGTAGGTCCAGGCACCCAACCAGGCACCCGACCAGGCATCAATGTGAAAAGTGCAAACCCAACAGATTTTGTTAGTTCGGTTTCCTTCGTTGATGCCAGATTCAACAGATGCACTAGCAGTGCTTGCTGTGTTGGTGTTGTTATACATCAATGGCGTGCAAGCCCATGGCCATGCGAAAGCACACCCCTTGCACAAGCCCCAAGCCCATGCACACATACGCCCGTCCGAAGGCCCATTTCGAACCAGGTGAGCTCATGGGCTTATTAGCCAGTGCAGGCTGTCGTAATAAAACGACTCATCCGTGTTCCATTCCCGTGCATGGTACATGCATGGTGCGACGGCACAATGACAGCTGTCGCAAATCACACTGAGTATTACACATGTTTTTTGGTGATTCCTGGTTAGCTGCTAGCTTTTCCCTACTCGAAGATGTTGCCGCCGCGAAATCTGGGGGTTTGTGTTCGTCCTGGCGAAAACCGTGTTTTGATCCGTTGAGGGAGACGAGAGATACAGTGCGAAGACGTACGATCTGTCCGAGAATCGGCGAAGAAGAAAGCTTCGCAGACGACCCGTAGTGGTTGGGAACAGAATGGAACATATACCAGTCGATGCCTGTCATGGTAGGGATGACTGCTGCGAAGTTTTAGCCCCATGCTCCCCAGCGCTTTTTAGCGCCCGACGATAATTACCAAATTTCATCGATTTTCCATGTGGATCAAAGCATAGTCTCCTCAATCTTCTCCAGTCGAGCTGAGTCTGGACGCTACAATGTCGAGACGCGAAAAGAGAACATGCATGAACACACAGGAGCATCACATGCAGCTGCATTCTGCCTTGACGAAGCTGAGAACAACACCAACACCACGCATTTGGAAGACATTTCGAAGAAGACGAAGAACTACATATCTGCGTTCAAAAAAGCCTCGGTACTGTGCAGTATGCATGCGTGCATGCGCGAAGCACGGGGTACGCGGATCAACTTCGTTCAAAAATCATTGTGCCACACGGGTTGTATGATTTGTGTGCGATCATGGTCTTTCTTCTTGACAAACAAAAGTGAAGTTTTTCGATCTTCAAATCGCCATAGCGTCCTTGTCATGACTCCAAATCAGCTGAAACTTTGCAGGAGGAATGAAAATGCCATGCTGAATCGATTGGTACCATTTTCGAAGGGTTTCCTTGAAAAATAAAAATTAGCCTGCACTGGCTAGGCTTATCCGCAGACTTTTGCGATAGGTCAAGTCAGCCTCACAGCTGCTCACGGGCCATGTTCTGTGGATACAATGTCATGTTGACCGAGGTTGGAAAGGATCGATCAGTACCAATAATCGTGCTCTGTGTGTGGAAAACAAGTTCCACGTAGCCATGAGAATATTAAGATTTAGATTTAATTATCTCTAGGTAGAGGAAGAGTATCTCTAGGTAGGCTGCAAAAATTGTTCTTGTGTGTATTATACTTTGTCACACCCACTCACATCTGGATTCATGACCGCATCAGACGTACTGCAATAGTAGTCAACCTGCCTTTCACAAAGACTACGGGCACGCATTGTCCTCTTCTGCATGGCTATTTGCTTGGTGATTCTGCATGGCATGACATTATGCCACGGGAATTAATGTACTCGCATTGCAGTGCATAACTTTGACGGGCCAGAAACCAAGTTCAGGCAGTTGATAATATCCAATTTATGCTTTACATGTTTTACGTCATCAAGATTTGATTTCGGCCCTTCATCCGAGATTGTCAATATTTCCAGCTAGAGCACAAGTGCAGATTTCCATGGAAACGTAGCAATAATTACAATAATATTACCAGTATATGTACGTACACAGTCCCAACTGGATTGGGATGCTCTTCATTGTGCAAGCCACACTTAACCGTTCCACTTCTGTGCCAATTCTATACGCACAACTGAATCTATGGCAGATAATATGCCAGTAGGGTCACGTAGGAACGTCACAGAATCAGCAGTGTGTAGAAAATGACGAGCAAGCGCCTACCCGTGTGTGCACGAAGCACGCATGTCCGGAGATTTGCTCAATCTACTGTATTTTCCTGGAGTTGACATTGTATTGGTGATTTTTGCCTGGGTGCTACTAACCCATGGACCTGAGTCTATTCCCCGTGAATTGTGCGGGCAAATTTCTCAAATAATTATGCGCATAATTATGCGGCCTAAAGCGGTCAGTTACACAAGGATTATGCGGCATTGGGGGGATTACAATCGACTATGCGGGCTCTTGCCGTACATCCAGTGCCATACTGTGCAGGACAGCCACTGCACACGTATACCATTGTGTAGTCATGACGATGCAGTGGTTGATAAGCCTGGTTTTAGTGTTGGCATACATAGAAATACCTGTCTTATACAGAAGCCTGTCTCATACGAACAAAATTTCCCCAAAGAGTGATATAAGCCGCGGCCTTTATACACGACTTTACGGTAGTTGACACGGTTAGCATTTTACCGTTCACGCAGAATCCAGTGGTACTCGTACCCAGCACCCAATATGCCGTCGGTTTGGTATTGTTTCGACGATAGAAAGCTCTGTTTAGTGGGAGAATGAAACGGAAAGATTCTAACTAGGGTGACGTCACAAGTCGACCGTTGTATCAGAAACCAAAAATGCTAACCATGTCTTGAAAACACACGAAAAACGGTCCAGGCCGACGGTCGAAGTTAGCGCGAACGGTAAAATGCTAACCATGTCTTGTGGTCACGTCTTCACTTGTACTCAGTCACACGTACTTCAAGTACACAAAGGCCCACAATGAAAAACCTTGGGCAAATTCCGTTGTGACTCTGAGTATCATGGCTGAACCAATCATCAGACAACGCTCATTGTGTGCCTTTGTGTACGCCGCTCTGCCTGAATCAGGCATTGAGCACTTTCGCAGAACCTACGCCTACTGCCTCTGCCTCTGTACTTCAAGTATAATCGTTATGCAAGCCACAGACGCGAGTTGGGGATATTAAAAGGGAGTGCAGGCTAACACAGTCTGGTGACGCACAGGTGGTCATACGACCGTGTGTATGTGCGCCCGTTGCGTACACACCCACAACCGCACTCACATGCACAACCACCCACCCATACACGCGCGCGCGCGCACACACGCACACACACACACACGCACACACACACAAACACACCGACACACAGAGCCAGCAACAAAATTCCAACATCGACGAGCGACGGCGACGACATCATAAAGCAACTTCACTTCACTATACAAAAACACATTAATACACAGCAACGCAATGTATAAGTAGTAGCATCAGCCTCAAGCACAGACAGCAACAGCAGCAGCAGCGTGACACAAAAATCTAGAATCGACCGTGCACTGTTAGTCGTTCACGTGTGTGTTTGATAAAGTTCACATTTGATGGGTAATGATAATTTCAGCCTGAGCTTTCACTCAGTATTGGGCCGCCAGCAGCAGCAGCAGCGGCGACAACTTCTGTCCGGAGAATTTCATGGCGAGAAAAGCAAAAAGAATTATTGATCAGCACGGCACAGACCGCAGCAGTTACTTTGCTCTGGCACTGCAACAGTAGTGCACCTCTAGCTCTAGAACTCGTAGAGCGTGCGGTTAAATAACTATGATGCTTAAAGTACAAGGAATAACGGTACTGGGAGGTGGCATATTGCGTTTTTTCCGCAGAAAAACAACTTTTGTATTATAAGTAGATTGTGAGAAGTGGAGCGACATTGATGGAGTAAGAAAGTTGATAAAAAGATGGAGAGGGAGAGGCAAATAGGGAGAAATGTCACACGCAAACGTTCCGATATGACACCACTAGCAAGGACTGAGCGCGAACTACATCGAGTGCACAAAAAATATCAAGAGTGAAGAGTCGGGACGTAGTTGTGGACATATACGCACATGTATGAACACACACACACACACACACACACACACACACACACACATACGCGCGCACACACGCACACACACACACAAAAAGCCCGGACAGAGTACCTTTCAGAACTTCTACCGGACGCTGTCCTCGAATGACGTAAACTCTTCGTCCTCATCCCCACTGGTGATGGCGGCCACCAATGACGCCACCGCCTCGTTACTCACAGGACGTGAATCACCAGGTGGCGGACTCACAGAACGAGTAAGAGTACTAGTACTAGTATCCGGTAAGGTAACGGTTTCATCTGCAGACGAGGCTGCCGCGGAGCTCGGTGCACTGTCGCTGGCCATTGCCTGCGCTTGCACGCTCTCCAGGAACGACTCAAAGTCGTCGTCATCCTCGTCGTCCACGATACTGAAGCCAGAGTCGCTCACCGTGGCTGCGGGTGCTGGTGTGTCGGCGGACACTACGCTACTGCTACCACTCGCCGCTGCTGCAGGAACATCGCTGACGGCGTGGAACCCAGCCGCCTCGAATCTGGCCAGTTGGTCGGCGTGCGTCGTGGGCAGACCGTCAACGAGGTCGGTGTCCGTGAAGGGCGGTGGCTCCCGTTGCATCATCCGGGGATTACTGCCGATCAGTCCGCTGCTGGTTGACGGGGGCTTCACTGTAGCACCGAGCACTGATGTCGTGGACGCAGTGAACACCGTTGAGGACTGCTTGCCACCAGACGTCATCCGCTTATCAGTGCTGGGCGATGTCGACGTGGCTGCTTTGCCACCCTTGCTCATACTCTGCTCGAAAGCATGAATCTGCGCCCTGGCTGGGTCCAGTTTCGGCTCACTGCGCAGTCCATTGAGGCTTAGAGGTGCCACGACTGACGAATCCCTGCCGTCCGTCGTGTCCGTGGATGCTTGTGACGATGCAGCTCCCTCACTGCGCACCTCAGTGCGGGGTGAGGCGCTGGCTGGCGGAGCAGCGGACGAGATGTACATCTCGCCATTTTGCCTGAGCGCAAGGTTCGTGGCCTGCGCCACGGCCACGGCTGTGGCGGCGGCTCTGGACGCCTCCATGCTCTGCGCCTGGCGTGCAGCTCTGGCCTGCTCTCGTTTCGCTTCGTACATGGCCTCCTGCTCGCGCTGCAGTCTCATCTCCTCGTCGCGCTGCCTGCTTTCCGTGCCGTCCGTAGCCTGGTGAATGACGATGTCATCATACCTGCCCGAGCCAATGATCTCCCTCTCTCGGTCCGTAATTACAGGAACGCCTTGACCCAGCTCCAGCAAAGCCGGGTCGGCATCGATGAGGTTGTGGAATTCAATTGTTGGTTCCCCATCCACTCCTTCACTCGGATATCGATATCTGCCAGTGGACAAGACGCTGGGACCCAGCGCCCAGTTGTACCACGACGATAAGGAGCTGTAGCAAGCCCCCATCACGCCAGTAGTCAGGAGAAGACCTCCTGCAGCTGCCTCGTCTTCAACAGAACGAGAAAACTATTCAGACACTCCACGTGAAAAAGCTGGAGAGAAAGAGTATCGATGACTCGACTGAGCTGAGCATGATGAGCTTTGTGTACATTCAAATAATTCTCGTATGACGGTGAAAAAATAAAAAATTTCTTTCGACGCCATATTTTTGCTTTGGTGTCCAAGGTTACGCTGTCAGATACGATCCCGCGCGTGACGCGCATTGTTGGCGGTAGGTATTTTACTACTCCCATGCTGTCTTATAACGACTCCCTGCATGCTGTCAAGTGTCCACATGTCAGCCTATAATTATTTTAGCCTGGCAGCACCTGGCCGGCCGCCTGGCGCCTGTCACCTGTCACCTGGTTACTCACGTGAGTGACTTCCTGCACTGCACTGGACCATCACCATGATCAAGTGACAAGTCACAATCAATAATCATGTCACATGTGGGGTTCCGACGTGCTGGCACTCAAGCTCTCTCAATCCAGAACTTCACAATGCTGAAGGGCATCCCAGCTGGATTGCTTGGAAAAATGAACTCACCGAACAAGTCAGGCTGTGATTCTGCGCGGGATCCCGAGTTGACAAAACGGAGAACCGGAGGACCGGAGGACGGAGACAGGGCACGACCACAGCTAATACGGGCACCTGGAAACCAGGAGGCAGAACTGATCATTTGGATGAGTGGAGGATGTCTCGTCCGACTGTCACGCTCATGAGCCACTATTATAGCCGTAGTGAACTTGAGGTAACACGATTATGCCCAGTCCCTCACCAAACCGTTTCAGCTTCTCAAGATTGCATGGGCCTTCATGGATGTAACACTGGTTACCAGCTACAAGACAGTATCATCTTGTATTACCAAGAGTACATTATTATTATTATTATTATTATTATTATTTTGCTTGTTCGCGTCGGCATCAACCTGCATACAGCAGGTATACATGTATAGCCTTCGCTTAAGCTGCCATAAAAAAGAAAGCTCATCCTAAGCGAGAGGGCTAGAGGGAAATATAACGATAACGAGATACAGAATACAAAGAAATCCAATGAGTTCAACATAGAATTCAAAACAAGAAAGAAAGGAAAGAAAAACAGAGCCGAATCTACCGATTGATCCATCAATCGACAAAGGGGACTAATCCGTTAATGTTGCAAAGTAGAAGCTGATTGTAGTTGCAGATCTCCAAGCCAGGGCCAGCATATTGCCGATTCTGGATAGGTCTCTGCAGCATTTGATGTGGTAATTATCATAATTGTTGATAAAATTGTTAGAGTATCTAGTATCTAGAGTACATAATGTATGTAAAAAATTAAAAAAATAAAGTAAAATTTTTAATTATCGTGTCCGTTCTCGAAGGGAACTCACGACGGCCGCTAACACCCGATAAACCCTAGCGGCAGATGCAGCGCCTAATGTACCTATGTACTCTTGGTAATACATGTACCGGTACAGTAAAACCTGTAACTAAAGACCAACGTGACTAGCGACCAGCCTGGTACTACAGACCACTTCGCCAGGCACGGACGGTCTCGCGATCACATTCATTATGGTTGTGCGGTGGAATCCTCTAACTAGGGACCACCTGCCACTAAAGACCGCTTTCTCTGGCCCCAAGCCGGTGGTCGTTAGTCACACGTTTTTCTGTACTCAGTCAAGCAACCACAGCTATTCTACGTGATTGTAATCCTTGGGACGTTCCTCAAGAAGTCGTATACATGCACATAGTGGTTATCAACATGAAGCTGACTCAGGATCAGTGCATGTATGTAAACGAAGAACAGTGGAGTACCACAAGTCTACTAAGAAATTCATACACCAACATTGTCAGGCTACACGCCAATTTTGTTAACAAACATCTGTTGCTAAAAAAGTATGTATCATAGATTCATAGTCTTGGTGCTTCTGTTAGTTTCCTACCCTCTGGCACTTGATCCTTCATTTGCTGTCACATGTGCTATGAAAACCCATAGCGTGCTGCCTTCACGGCAAGAGGTATGAGCATCAGCGCTATGCACAGCTGTCGTAGTGCCGAAAACCCGCACTGCCACAGTCATAATAGAGTGACCGGCTGTTGCCCTGCAGTGTCTCTTTCCTCCTAGTCTCCACAAGATGAGCTGCTCGATAGACTTTGTGATCTCTTCATGCTGACTGCAACTTTTACAATCATTAAAATGATTGTCTGGATGATGTACTGGGATTCAAACAGCAAACGTTTGGCCAGTGCATATACCGGTATCAAGCCGAGGAGCATGTGTAGCGGGTTGGTTCCAGTTTTCGCTTATGCAGTTTTCCATTTTCTGCAGGACTTCAACTCCGATGCACGGCTTTCTTTTAGATCTGTCAGTGTAAGCGTACCCATGTAACAAAGTCATAATGCTATTGTGTTGTTTCCGTGTGTGCGTGCGTGCGTGCATGTGTGTGTGTGTGTGTGTATGTGTGTGTGTGTGTGTGTGTGTGTGTGTGTGTGTGTGTGTGTGTGTGTGTGTGTGTGTGTGTGTGTGTGTGTGTGTGTGTGTGTGTACATATGCATGCGTGCATGTGTGCTTGCTTGTATGGTGCCTGTGCACTGATTGCAGAAGATGGAGGTTTATGAAGTACTGAAGGAGGTCGGAGACCCAACTCAGAACTTCCGTGCCATGCGTGACCGTCTCCACGAGTAAGAACACACCCTGAATATCGTACACGGTAACAAACACATGCAGGTGTATAGGCGGGGTAGAATGGATGATAGCACTGAGCAAGTCGAGAAGAAAAATCCATGGCTGCTGCATGCTTCTCTGTCAACTTTGGTTCCATCTGCCTTCTGTTGTCCATCTTGTTCTCCTTCCGTTTTCGTTTCTGTTTCTGTTTTTGGGCTTCTGCCTTCCGGCTATCCAGGGCCGTAGCAGAGGGATTTCAGGTGCATGGCCCAGCCATATGCATAGGACACGCACCGGATGTGAACTTTAATGACGAAACCAAATTTTGCACGAATTGGTTTGAGCAATGAAGTTGAAGGCTCCACGGCAGCTGTACTTATGGTTGATTAGTATGGTGGTAAACACACACACCTGGCAATATGGCGGTGAATACACACCTTGGTTTGGGCAAAGTTTTGAAAAATTTATAAGGTCCGGCCATAGCCTGACCGGCCGAACTAACTACAGCCTATTATCTGTTATCACTTCTCAATCATACCCGTGCCTACCATCAAACCATTTTTCTTCCCTGTTCTGCTGCTCAACTTGTGTGACTAGAGCAACATTTCCAGCCCTGCCATATATGGGATGCTACCAGAAGGAGCTGATATACATCAACGAGACGAAGACGAAGGACAAGGACGGAAAAGTGAACTTTCCCAAGATGAAGAGGGTAAGCGAGGCTTCAAGCGGCAGCAGTGTCTCAAGTTTCACATCTCTGTCATGTGACTAAACCTCTGTAGACTGAGTAGAACGTGATCATGGCAAGTTGGCAGTGGAACCAGCATGGCCGACGTCATGCGACCCATACTGATGCAAGGGTTGACTTGAATTGGAACCAGCATGGCCGACGTCATGTGACCCATAGATGCAAGGGTTGACTTGAGTTGGAACCAGCATGGCCGACGTCATGTGACCCATAGATGCAAGGGTTGACTTGAGTTGGAGCCAACATGGCCGACGTCTTGTGACCCATACCGATGCAAGGGTTGACTTGAGTTGGAGCCAACATAGCTGTCTAGTATGGTCATGTATTACGTTATTCTCGTGTCCAAAGAAATCTGACCCACATGCCGAAAGCAGCGATAAGGCTCATGCGACCCTGCAGCCCTCCTGGAACGTGCATAGTGTAATTGAAGTGGAAACGCGGCGCTACTGTTGACTTGCGGGTCGGGTTTCTCTGGTTCGAATGTAGATGTGCAACAGCTATATACAGAGAAGCTGAATTCCTTTCCAAGACACTGACGGTTGAGTACTGCTGCCTCGAGTAATGTATTCGGGAAGCAGTGTGTCATATGCAAGCTTTAGATTACGACACGTAGTTCTGGCCCAGTACGGCGGACTTATTGCATATTATGTGTGTGCGTGCGTGCGTGCGAGGGTGCGTGTACATCCGTATACTCCTAGGTCAGTGCACATATTGCATATGCCATGGGTTTCATCATTGTGTATTCATTGAGTATGGCATAACACCTGTTTGTTTAGGAACTAACTACACTCATACCTCTTGCGGCTATCCGGACCCTGAACTCACGGGCACTTCGGTCCACCGGGCACCCTTTGGGCGAGTTTCAGTGGAAATATCACTACTCTTTTGTCACTTTTGTGGACGTAGTGACGTCATAATTGTGCCATATCTATGGCCTTTCCCCACCAAAGTGTATGTGATTCGGAGTTGCGGACATTTCAAAGTAACTTACGGGCAGTGTCCGGTCCAGGACCAAACGGAAAAACGAGTTACTAGTATGTGCAGCTGAGTATGCATATTGGTGTGTTGGTTTGCTTGACATGTTCTACGATCCATATGTACATGTACTTGCAGACATACGCCATTCTGAAGCAGATCCAGCAGTACCAGAAAGAGCCATACGAAGTCACGCCTGATGAAAAGGTACCCCGCGCCCCAGTGCACTACAAGTGCTCCGATTTTCTTCTATTGTTTTGGTATAGACATTTTGAGAAATGTGGTGGATTCATGGATGACATGGTGGGTGTGGTGTCTGCCCTTGCTGACACGGATGTGTGTATTTAGTCAGTCAGGTAACAGTGAACAATCATGCCCCCCCCCACACAATCTTTTGATATTTGTTCAGTATAATGTGTGCATGTTGCAGAGGCTAATAGGCCCAGAGATCGTAGTTCAATGCCTGCTGTGGAGGCAGCATCGAGTGCCAGCGTCCAAAGCCCCGTCGTGATTGTTGTAACGTTACATATAATCTGTCCAGTAACAGACATCCTGCTGTTGTGTACATGTACGAGCTGCTTACCAAGCACACCACCTCCCCTCCCCCCCCCAAAATGGTGGACCGGCTATGCTGCTCCTGTGGCACGTGCAAGGCTTTCTTACAAATTGCTACATGAAATTTGCCTGATCTTAAAAAATCTGCTAGCCTCTGATTATTCTCTCACTCCGATGCTTATCTCCTCTGTCGGTCTGACTGTCTGTCTGTCTGTCTGTCCGCCTGTCTGTCCGTCTGTGTCTGCCTCTCCAACTAGGTGCTGAAGTACTTGATGAACACGTCGCACATTCCCAATGAAGAGGCGCTGTTTGAGCAGTCGCTACGCGTCGAGCCTCGCCAGCATTAGCCACTATGTACTCGGGTAGCAGACGAGACAATGATGACTGATCGACTTGAACTCTTCACAGCAATTCAGCATGGATTGCTAGCAGTGTGCCGCTCCACAAAGGAGTGAATCGTGGTGCCAGTGGCGACGAGTAACTAAGCCTGCCGAAAACTGATATGTTGTACATAGTTGGAAGTCATAAACAAGGCCGGTCGAGGCAGCTCAAAGCACAACTGTACAGAGCAGTATACGCATACAGTTGGAAGTCATTCATTGCAATGTGGAGTGAAGCTCTCCTTCGGTAAGTTCGTTACGATGTTTTATCCCACTTAGGGCACTACATTTGAATCCCGCTGCTGCATGGTAATTCGTCAATCGTCATGCACCTACTATGTTTGCTATGCCAACTATGTGTATTATTCATTGAGGCATGACGGCTGTCATGAGGGTTTACGCCATTTCTAAACTACAATTTTCAATTTGCCTTCAAACTCCTATTCAATCACCTTGATCACCATAATAACCGTAACCGCTCATCAAACACATGGAGGTACTTACCCCCCACATGGATCGAGGTATTTACCCCCCCCCCCCCTCCCTCCTGAATTTCCACAATGCCCCTTCTGAACTATATTTCAATGCTTTATCTTCGTTCCCGCCCTATTATTTTAACCCGCAGTTTGCGAGCACCTCTACCTGTACATGTAATGCTGCTAAAGATTATTATATTGTTGACATGGAGCCCTTTTTACGCCTGCCTGCGTACGCTGCCGGTTCTTCTTTTTGGTTGCACACGGCTTCTTACACTGCATCATTATCGCATTGAATCCTAATTTTATGCTCTTCAAAAGACGAGAGAAAGCCATGCTGACGATTATCTTGATTGCCTTGCTCATCCGGTGCATAATGGCCCGGGGCTGTACTCTGATGGCAATTGCCACTTACCACCACCGCCACCTGACCTTATTATTTTTTATCCCAAACAATGTTCAAGTAAAACAACTAGTGTTTCTCGCGTGGTGGGTACTTGGGAATATCAGTATGGTAGCAATGCTTCAATTAAAAAGTTCACGGTTCGCGTGAGACTCGGCTGGAAACCGAGTTTTCCGCATCCGTAGGAACGCCACCACCCTTCAAGGATCAAGGCGCAGATGCAGCTCCTAAAGCGGTGGGAGGAGAGTAGATCAGCTCACCAGAAAGTGGTCAAACTGGACCGAAAATCCCATTCACTGCTTCAATGCAGTGTAGTAAATGCACACATGCTAACTACGTCTCGGCTGTGTAGACAGCCCGGCCCGCCGGAACCGGTCCGGTCGGTCAGGTCAGGTCAGGTCATCACGGGACCAACTTGCTCGCCAGCAGCAAGGCTTGCTTACTGCCGAGGTTAAGTATACCTGCTTTAAAATATTATCATACACAAAATAATATGAAAGGCTATGGTATAACCGGACCAATCAGAAATTGCTTCCGGTGGCCAAGATAGCTAAGAGTATTACTAAAGACTTCATAGGATCCGTACACTGCTATTCTAGGCTTGAATGCAAAGACTTCATAAGATCCGTACACTGCTATTTTAGGCTTGAATGCATCACACAGGCGGGCGCAATGTCGCGAAGCGAGAGCCGGCTGCTCCCAAAGTGAGCCTAGCCATACACTACGTGTTAGAGCGCGTTTAAACATGCCCCCAGAAAGTCCAGCAATCTAAAGACATGTATTCCAGTAGCCTAGCCTAACTTATAGGCTACGGCGCTGCATTCGCGGTAGTTTGGGCATAGCTGACTGGGCATGCCAAGCATTGTTAGTTCATGTGCAATGGGAGATAAGACAGAGCTACAAAGCAGAAAGTGACATGCCTGCGCCAAGCCAAGCAGTCACATCTCAACGGCCTGTTGAAGTCATATCAAATCTAAAATGAAGGCGATGTGCCATGTCTCGCCGGCATAAAACAACCCCCTTACTCTCATCCATGCGCACAGCTCGGCTCATGGGTCCATTCACCATTGTCCTTCTGCAAAATGTCACCTGCATGCCGCAGCAGACACTGGTCCTCCTGTGAAGTGTCTACACGGCACTGCAGCAGCACCACGGGTGATTCAAAGCTCATCGTTCAATGGACGTTGGGACGTTTCCACCGTCCCGACCTCCGCAATATCACCGTCGTCTCTGGCATCCCGTTCTTCCTCACGAACCAACTCGGCATCTTGCTCTGGGACCTCTGCTTCCATGGACTCATCTTCAGCCGGCTGCCGCAGCGGGGCTAGCCAGTCAGTGTTGACATTTCCGCCCAGGTAGTCGTTGAAAGCGTCGTAGGGGTCGTGGAACGAATGACGGTGAAACGACACAGGAGTTTGCCGCTGCAAATAACCAGCGGCGTACTCTCCGGGCCGAGCCTGAAAGGAAACAGGACAGCGCAGGACAATGAAGAGAACTGTTGTGGGAGAAAGAACATATTGTACAGGGAATTCAATAGTATTGCACTCAAAATGGGCATACGAATCCTCTGCAAAGTCAAAACGCAAGGCTAGCTACACATACAGCGACACACACAAACACACACACGTCTACACATCCAGTAACGTGCACACAGACATACATTCACACCCTCAGTAAGGCGTGCACAAACACACACATCTACACATTCAGCGAGACACGCACAAACACACATCTACACATTCAGCGAGACACGCACACACACACACATCTACACATTCAGCGAGACACGCACAAACACACATCTACACATTCAGCGAGATGCACACAGACATACATTTACACACAAAGCCAGGCACACACTGTGACACACAGACATACATCCACACATGAACGCAGACCACAGAAGTTGGAACGGTTAGTTGCAGCTGAGAGTTTCACGCTGACTGTACATACATGCACGCACTCAAGCATGCACGTACCCACAATCCGAATGTACTTGAAGTACTGGGATAAGGACAGGCTCATCCGCCCACCTCCACAGCACAACCCCGAAAGAGTCCAAGCGGTGGGGTGCTGTTGTCGATACTTTATCGCTCACGAATGCACGCTCACACCGACATACCTGATGAAACTCCGGCCGATGCACAATGGGAATCTTCAGAGCCTCCAGGCACATGCCCAAGAACATATCGTCCGGCGAATCATCCCCGTGGCAGCCACATCTACCGGTTTCCGATGCATCCAGTAGCCGTTTCACGGCGGGAAGATTCAGTACAAATCTGCACACAAAACCCCAGAATGGTACAGGATATCATGCAGATAGTTGAGACTTTGTGGAAATTAAAAAGAAAACGCCTGAATAGGTGGCAAGGAGATAACAATTTTAAAGTATTAAATACTATGAAGATGATTATCTGCGCTGTACTGTCAACACACACGCACGCACGCACGCACACACACACACACACACACACACACACACACACACACGCACGCACACGCACGCACGCACACACACACACACACACACACACACACACACACACACACACACACAAAAGCAACGTAGTAAGTTATGAATCCCGAACGTTTTCTTGTGGCATTCTTCAGCGGAACAACGTCGGTGAAAAATATTCACGATTCGGGTGTGACTCAGCCGGAGGCCGAGTTTTCTGCATCCGTAGCAGGGATGAATTTACTGTCATGTTTTTGCATAGCAGTTTTTGCTATGCAAAATATCAATTGTGGCGCAAGCTACAAAAAGCATGGATCGCCTGTACATGTATGTATGGCAGTTTTCTGCATGTCACTGTGATTTTCGAGTAGCAGTAGATCGATTTTGCGTAGCAAACTGCGATGCGATACAGGATAAATTCATCCCTGCATAGGAATGCCACCACCCTCTATGGGCCAACGTCTGAAAATGCCTGTAGAGAGAATTTGAGTGTCTTATAGTTGTATCCCTTACCCTCCACCACCGGTTAGATAAGCGTAGCCGTGGCCGGAATCCACGCCGTAGCCATACACTTCACCGATGGCAACCGCTGTGCTGGCGTCATAGCAACTGAGCAGCGTCAGGAGTCGCGGAACGCTGCAGACACACATACACAGGGGGAACGAAGTCCAGTGTGCAGGAAACGACGTACTGGTAAACGGTGTGCAGTTTTCGAATGAAAGCGCGTTTTGAGAACTTTCGACAAAATTAATAGAAACAACTGCTTGCATCGACTGCTACACTCGATTAGTGAAGCCGCCATGATGCGTGCATGCCCACCCACCTCTTGTATCCCACAATGTACCTGTACATCAGCCACATTGCTATAGTGGGCAAGGGAGAACCAAGAACTAAAACAGACACTACGCAATGGACTCCGGTAACAAAGCCTTGTCCAGCACACAACGCAGGGTTTTCCTCCAGTCTCTTCACAACAGTAAGGTGCCCGGCTATTTATTTCAATCTGGAGGGTGTGGACATTGAACGGTGCTCAGAATAAGGAGCGTGGGGAAAGTACCACCAAGACTTGGTAACTACCAGCGCATCATGCTAAAGTACAGTCAAACCTCTTTAGGACGAACACCAAGGGACCGATGGTATTTGTTCGTAATAACGGGAGTTCTTCTTATCCGTATTGTATACCCAGTGAATAGACAGTGATTTATCCAACAGAGCTATGAACACTAGTTCTTCTAAAGCGAAAGTTTGTCTTATCAGTGTTCTTCCTAACGAGGTTTCACTGTAACACGTGAGAGCAAGGAGTGTGGAGATCTAAGCCAAACCAATTAGCTCACACTAGCCACCTCGCACCAGCCACCTCGCACCAGCCACCTCGCAACAGCCACCTCGCACCAGCCACCTCGCACCAGCCACCTCGCACCAGCCACCTCGCACCAGCCACCTCGCACCAGCTGTTACTTTTCCTCAGCGCCCAGGTCAACACACTTTCGTCAACACCGGGTTTCCGCACACAATCGAATCACAGTTCAGTTTTACTCCACTCCGGAGAACACAATTATTCAGACCCATGGAACATAGTAAAATCACAACAGCTACAAACTTGTAGAATCTAGAGCTCAGGTCCAACACAACAAGAACCAAAACATTACCACGCGGCCAGCAACATGTGCATGCGAACAACTCACAGAACAAAAGGCACATGCTTCCAAAACCAATACACACTCCGGCCCGGCCGGCCCGTGTCGCATATGCCAGCGATACATGCATAAAAGGAAGTACAGTGAGAAGGAAGTAACGCAGGTCACATGAAAGCGCGTAGCATTCCCACGTGTAAGCTAACACGCACCACAAATCACGTATCACAGACACAGGGCCTAGGGCACAACTGCAACTGTGCACTACGCACACATTCAAATACAGCTGTAGACACGCACTGCATAAATCTACAAGTACTCGTACAAACTGTGCAGGTCAGCGACACCTGCAGCATCTGCTGGAACAATGGCACAAGGGAGTACTAAGAGTAAGAAAACGTAACATTCCCTCCCTCATGAGCGAACGTGGGAAAACTGAGCGAATCTAATGCCTATACGCTATTGGGCAAAACCGTAACTTGATACACAGCATTAACAACGGCGAGCATGCCAGTTAATGTCACTCATTGAGATCACTTAGCCGGACTTCGGCAGAGGCTGGGAGAGTCACCTTGACTGCCGACGGTTCCACATCTAGGGGCACCAAGCGGTGGATGCTGCGCTTGTACACCTTCCCTTTGACCTTCACGTCCACTACGCGCACCTTCCCGTCCTTTCCAGGATACGTAGCGACCACTCGACCAAGCGGCCAGTGAGTCCTTGGGAGCGATTCGTCCAGCATCATCAGGATTTTGCCGACTGTAACCGATGCACTATCACGGTGCCACTTCGTCTCCAAATTGGCTCGAGCAACAATCTCGCGGAGCCACCTCTTCCAAATGCGCTTCATCAGATCCTGAAGCAACTGCCAGCGACGATGCAGACCCCCCTCCGGGGTTGCTTCCAACGCTGTTGCAACTCTCGAATGGCCAACCAAGAAATGCAAAGGCGTTAGCGGCTCCAGGTCTTCACTTTCCTCCGAAAGCGTTGTCAATGGCCGCGAGTTGATGAGAGCCTCGGCCTGCACCAATACTGTCTGGAGCTCTTCTTCAGTTAAATCAGCCTTGTACAGCACAGTCTGGAGAACTTGCTTCATGGAGCGCACGATCCGTTCGAACACGCCGCCGAAATGAGGAGAACGAGGCGGATTGAATTTCCACTCAATCCCTTGGCCTGCATACTCCGATGTGAGGTCGGCATGGTCAAGCTGGGCGACTGCCTCCCTCAGCTCTCGCTCTGTCGCAACAAAATTGCTTCCATTATCAGTAAGCAACATCTCGGGTGTGCCGCGACGCTTGCAGAATCGCGTCAGGGCCATCTTGAAGCCAGTCGTGTCGAGAGAGGTAACCAGCTCCAAGTGACACGCTCGAGATTGCAGACACGTGAACACTGCCACATACCTCTTCTCTTGTGTACGTCCTCGACCTCTCTTCACTAGAAACGGTCCGGCGAAGTCCACAGCGGTGCGGGCGAATGCCAGAAGTGGTCCTTGCGTGCGGAGGTCTGGGAGAGGACCCATCCTGGGAGTGGCTGGTTTGCGCCACACCTTCTGACATCCCACGCAGTGGTGCCGATGTGACTTCACCATTTGCTTGCCCTTCACAAGCCAGTAGTGATCGGCGAGATTGGACAGGATGTGATTCGTGCCAATGCTGTGTCGGCATCGCTCATCCTCTCTCCGAATGATCAGCTCTGTCACTCGGTGTCGAGGTGGTAGAATAATTGGCGATCGAAACTCAGATGCCAAGTGGTAAGCCGTACGCAGTCTCCCACTAACTCTTAATACGGGGTATCCACTCTGTTCGTCGATGCGCGGTTGCAACTTGAGAAAAGGGGCGCTGCTTGGCAACTCCTTCCCTTTTCTCAGCGTGCTCGTCACTTCACCATAGCTCTCATCTTGCGCACGCATGATCCAATAGTGCTCCGCTCTTTCAAACTCAGCTGGTGAGAGCTCGGGCACGGCAACCTCCTTGCTGTTCTTGATTGCAATCTTCACACGGGCGTCGCTGAGCGTTAGCTGTGGCAGTCGGCTCTTGCGGCGATTGTGTATGGCACGCATGCACCAAGCCGTGACCCGCACAAGACGGCTCCACGAGGAATAGTTGTTTGGACTTAGCCGCAACGGTGGTGACATCATTGCCGTCATCGTGATTTCAGGAGTCTTGAGCATTTGTGGTAGCTCCTTCGGCACAGCTATCCTGCGATCTGGCCATTCGCTCTGTTGCTGTGCCAGAAACGTTGGTCCATGCCACCACCTGCTCTCCTCTGCCAGCTGTGTGACTGTCATCCCACGGGTGGGGAGATCAGCTGGATTTCTGACTCCGGGAACATGACGCCAGTTCCGTGCCATAGACTGCTGTTGGATCTCCGATATCCGGTTGCCGACTTCCAGCTTGAACTTTCGGCTGGGTGATCGAATCCAATACTGGACATTCATGGAATCGCTCCAGTAGTGGCTGTCGGTTGCTCTCACACCGAGAGCTTCGCTAACGTACGTCCCAAGACGCACACCCAGGACCGCTCCCTGCAGCTCTAGCATCGGAATGGATCGACGCTTGATCGGTGCTGGTCTTGCCTTGGCTATCACCAGGGTAACCTTCGCTGTACCATCTGGTCGCTCTGCTCGGACGTATGACGCAGCGGCGTAGGCCCGTTCTGATGCGTCGGTGAACGTGTGCACACTCAGACCCATCGACGTTGTGCTATCTTGAAAACAGCGATCAATGCGTAGCTGTGTTAGCTTAGGCATCTCAGCAAACCATTCTTGCCAAGCTACCGCCGTCTCTTCAGGCAGTGGGTCGTCCCAGCCGAGCCCCGCAAGACATAGTTCCTGGAACAACAACTTGCTCCTGATGGTGAATGATGCTAGTTGCCCTCTGGGGTCAAACAGTGATGCCATGCGACTGAGGACGGTGCGCTTCGTGCACGCAGCGGATGTGGGTTCCTGATAGTGAAACGTGAAATAATCTTCGCTGACCATCCACGTTACGCCCAGTGCCTTTTGTGAGGGCTGTCCACACGACTCTTGTGCCGTTATGGACTTAGACGTGGCCGGCGCGCGGTGCTCCGGTGGAATTGATTCCATCACTGCTTCACTGTTGCTCAACCACTTCCGGAGATGGAAGCCGCCTTTCTTCAGGAGGTCTTGTAGCTGAGACCGAAGACGCATTGCTTTCTGGTCGTCAGGCAAGGACTTCAACATGTCGTCGACGTAGAATGCCTTGCGAACTGTGTCACTGACTGCTGGGTCGTAGTTCGCTCCGAAACGCTCGGCCGTCTCCAGCAAAGCTCTGCCTGCAAGGTATGGCGATGCACGGATGCCAAACGCCAACCTGGTGAACTCATAGGCCTTGACTCCGTCCCCGGTCTTCCAAAGAAATCGGTGATATCTGCGATCCTCAGGCTGTAGTGATACCTGAAGGAACATCTCCGACACATCAGCAATCAGTGCCACGGGGTGCATGCAGAACCGGATCAGTACTGTGACGAGGTCATTCTGCAGTCGCGGCCCAGCGTACATGTGTTCATTGATGGACGTGCCGTTGAAGCGAGCTGCAGCATCAAACACAACACGGACCTTAGTTGTAGCTTTGTCTTCGCGGACTACTGCGAAGTGCGGCAGAAACCATTGCTCACGGCCACATTGCTGGACTTGATCAGATGTCAGCTCCTGAATGTACGCCTTCTGTAGGTACTCCTCTAGCACCTTTGCATAGCGAATCTGAACGGTTGGTCTTCTCTCTAGAGACCTCAGTAGCGAACGCAGCCGATCCTCCGCCTGCACTCGGTTGCTCGTGATCTGAGGACGCGCTCCATTCTGCCAGGGAATACCGACAACGAATCGACCATCTGCGTACCCTAGCTGCTGTCGAGTCATTTCCTCAGCATGGCGTTCGTCAGGTGACAGGTAGCTCTCAGCAGACGGTTGCATGCCGACCGCTTCCAAGTCCCAGAAGTTACGGACAAGCGAGTCGAGACCTGTCTGTGTTAGTTCCAGGGCATGATGGGTGTGCTGGACAGAGCTGTCTTGTATGGCTGAACCGAAACAGACCCATCCCAAGGGCGTGCGCCTTGCAATGGGCTCACCTGCCTTGCCAATCCGTTCTTCCTGTGCACTGTGCAGTGCTGCTGAATTTAGCCCGATTAGGATGTCGATGGCGCATTGATTGCTTGCAGCAGGGAAATCAATGTCTGCTAGATGTGGCCACTGGTGACGCAGACGGCTCCAATCAGCAACGTGCACGTCGCTTGTGATCTTTGGCAGCACATATGCCTCAACTTCTGATATCTCCTGGCTGTCATATTGATGAAGGGACAGAGACACCACCTCTCGCTCGCCTGAGAGAACTTGACCGCCTAGCACACCAACATGCACTGGCTTGCGCTCTCCTCGCAGCCGTAGTCGGTGTGCAAGCCTCTCTGTGACAAAGCTGCATGTTGATCCAGAGTCAAGAAGGACGTTGGCTGTGGCAGTCACTGTTCCATTTGCAACCCTCACCGGTATCGTCATGAATGAGGTCAAGCCAGCCTCGTCGTCATTGGCTGGCAGGGATTCGCTGTTCACATGGTGGCTAGCCTCTTTTCGCGTTGGTGGTGATGGTGTAAAACTGCCTTGTCGTTCACGGTGCAGTAAATGATGATGCTTGCCTTGACACTCTCGGCACACCGCTGCCATGCAGTCTCGTGCCCAGTGCCCATCTCCCAGGCAGTTGACGCATAGCCGTAGGTTCCGGATCGTGTCATTTCTCTTTTGCACGGGCAGACTCTTGAATTCGCCACAATCTGCAATATGGTGTGCACCCTCGCACTTACCACAGGCATGGCTGTTGTCTGCATGCTGTCTTTGCTCTGAGGCAGCTTGCTCTTTTTTGGAGTTGCTGCGGCTGCTATGTACTGGCTGGGTAGTGCAGGCAGCTCCGCCTCTGGACGCAACTCCTGCGTTGGCCAGAGCACGTGTACCAACACGCCTGGAAGCAGGCCCATAGTGACTAACAGTACTACTATCAGTGTGGCTGTTATCACTTTCACCACTACTGGCGTTAGTTGTAGTTCCAGTAGTTGTAGAGTCACCAGCAGTGTCACTACTTGAGGCGCTACTGGATGACACATAGTGGTCTGACTCTTCAGACACACCGTCAACGACGTCCGGGACATTCTGCGATAGCTGAGCAGCTGCTGTTCCTGCTACCGGTGTATTCACATTTTCAACACTGGGGCGCGCGAGTGGTAACGGAGGATCAGTCGTAAACCTACTACCGGTAACTGCACTGTCCGACTCCGCTCGTGGTGGCATACAAGATCGCAGAGTCGCACTTGCGCCGTCACGACTTCGTTGGAAGACCACGTCCCCGTCCGAAGCAATTTCTCTACGAGGCGACGGGCTAGCTCCTGCCGCCGACTCGTGTGCAGATTCTTCTTCGGAACGAGCTTGCTCCAAGGCTTGCCGTTTCTGCAGGACAGCTAACTTACTCTGCAGAACTTGTTCCTGCAGTGCAGCAATCTCTTCTGCCACTCGCACTTCGGCCTCTGCCCTTTTTCTGGCCACTCGAGCTCTCTCCAATTCTACGAGTTCAGTGCTCCCAGGACTGGCATGAGTACTCGAGCGCTCACTTCCAGAAAATCCATATCGCCTGGGTTCCTTTCCTTTCGTCGATCTGTGGCTGATACGCCGCTCCTCACTCATGGCGACGACTCTCAGCAACCACGGAAAGGCAAAAGGATCCCGTCGGAGGTGCCAGTTTATGTTACTTTTCCTCAGCGCCCAGGTCAACACACTTTCGTCAACACCGGGTTTCCGCACACAATCGAATCACAGTTCAGTTTTACTCCACTCCGGAGAACACAATTATTCAGACCCATGGAACATAGTAAAATCACAACAGCTACAAACTTGTAGAATCTAGAGCTCAGGTCCAACACAACAAGAACCAAAACATTACCACGCGGCCAGCAACATGTGCATGCGAACAACTCACAGAACAAAAGGCACCTGCTTCCAAAACCAATACACACTCCGGCCCGGCCGGCCCGTGTCGCATATGCCAGCGATACATGCATAAAAGGAAGTACAGTGAGAAGGAAGTAACGCAGGTCACATGAAAGCGCGTAGCATTCCCACGTGTAAGCTAACACGCACCACAAATCACGTATCACAGACACAGGGCCTAGGGCACAACTGCAACTGTGCACTACGCACACATTCAAATACAGCTGTAGACACGCACTGCATAAATCTACAAGTACTCGTACAAACTGTGCAGGTCAGCGACACCTGCAGCATCTGCTGGAACAATGGCACAAGGGAGTACTAAGAGTAAGAAAACGTAACACCAGCCACCTCGCACCAGCCACCTCGCACCAGCCACCTCGCACCTGCCACCTCGCACCAGCCACCTCGCACCAGCCACCTCGCACCAGCCACCTCGCACCAGCCACCTCGCACCAGCCACCAGCCACCTCGCACCATGTACCAGCCACCTCGCAACAGCTAGCTCATAGAGTCACATCCGCCAAATCACAGCAGCTAGCTTGCACCAGCCAGCTCATCCCAGGCCAGCTCACATCAGCCAGCCAGCTAGCACAACGGGAGTAACTACACAGCGTAAGTGCTAGTGTAAGTCTGAGTAAAATAGTGCGAATGTGAGGGTCGGTGTGACAATCACACGTGCTTACGTAGGAATGGGGTGCAGTGCGGTGTGAGAGGCAGAGCAATGTAGGGGAAATAAGAGTAGGACTGTGTACCGGAGTTGGCACACACATAGCATAACCAGTGATGGTTAAGATATTCAGCCATGACCAACCCACACTACCTTACGTGCCAGCCCGCTATGTCTTAACCCTTTGTGTACGGACTGTACAACTTTCGATCCCCTGGGATCGAAACTTTTCAAATTTTCAATCGATCGTAACTCAGTCATTTCTGGGTTATATCCAAAAACTAAAATATGTAAGTCAAAGAGAAAACTCCCAGCTGTCCATTAAAACAATCGCTGAAGCGCTCCGATGTGTGGTTCCAGAGTTACGAAGCTCGAAAGTCGAGATCAAATTCAGTCTGTGTACAATTTTTCAGTACATAAAGGGTTAATCACCACATGAGTCAACTATGACTGAGCCATATAACCAAAAAAAACACAAAAAACCCCAGACGTGAGCGTACCTCATGAGCGTGTCATCGTCCGTCACGACCAGCCATGATTCCTTGCTCTTGGCCATGCGCTCTGCAGCCGAGCGCATGATGGCATAGAGCTTTCCGCAGTGTCCTCGCTCGGTGTTGGGCACGCCGCAGTCGACGGTGGGTATGCTCTTGTCCGTCACGTTGCTATAGAGCACCATGTGGCCATTGTTGATCAGCGCCTTACCCCAGGTGTTCAGCAAGACTGGGACTGAGAAACGGGAGAAGTGAGCAGACAGCGAGCATGCACACATTCTACAAAACGTACTGTACGACCAGTAATGTTAACGAACGTTTAATCCTAACGATTTAACGAATTTAAGAAAATCGCTAACATTTGAAGTCGTTACGTGCAAAGCGATATGTACATGTACAGTCAGTTGCCGGCTTTGAGACAGAATTCGTTAGAATTTCACCTCGTTAACCCACAAAAATCCGGAGATCGTTAACATTTTAAATTGACGTTAAAATATCTGGTCTTACAGTATTTGAATGATCACGAGATAGTGGTAGCGACTTCGGCGATGATTTCACAGGAAAGTCGTGACCCAGAAGTGTGAAGTCAAGTTGGTGGGAAAGAGCGAGGTCTGGTGTGGGGAGCAAACACCCTCTCCTGTTTCAGTTGCCGGCAGGAATTTGCACAGCCTCACATGCGCAAGCACATGCGTGCGCAGTGGTATGCATGCACACGAACAGTCTGAAGAAGCATGCAAAGACTGGGGCAGTTGTTTTCCAAGATGAAACAAGGCCCAGAATTGCGCAATACTGTACTCACGAAAAAGGTTTTACTTACGTCTATCTTCATGGAATTTCTGTGTCGTCTTGACACCAAAGAAAACATCCTGGACGGTGACAGGTGTCTTTGCCTGCAAAAGTACACAGTGCACCGCCAACATACCAACACACTGTTTCATTAGTGCATGCACAGACGGCCCAACCAGTGCCCACATAAACAGCCCACCTGGAAAAAGGACAAAGTATATGAAAGCTATGAATCTTAGTGAAGCGAGACAAAATCATTGGCAGCAGAAAAAATATGCAGCAACGAGAAGTCCAAAGCAATGTTTCGAGCAGTCCTAGACGGATAGCAAACTCACACATTCTTCGATGTCCTTGTTGAAGTTAGTGACACAGCCGTTCTGCCGTGCCTCGTCAGCAGTCAGTCCTGCACACAGCCAGTTTACCGATGTCATGGCCTGCTTGTCAAACTCGTCATAGATGTATTTAGCGAGCTACACGAGAACAGAGTACCGGGAAGAGCAGGGATCCGCATGTGACGAGAAAGAAAAGCGTCTCCGTATCCCTCTTAACTGACTGTAGAGTAGAAGTAGATGCACTGTAAAAATATGGTAGTCGGCACATATTATTTCTATGTTCAGCCTGGACTTTTGAGGCCTGATCTTCTTGCGGCTGAAATTTTGGTTTGCAAGTTACGGTGTAGCAGAGTATGCAGGCATGAGCAGTACGGGCTGAAATGTTTCTTGAATGAGAATGTCGTGACAATGGAGTAGAAGAAAATCTGGAAAGTTGAGAAACAATCAAGTAAAATTCCAATTATCCATGCCTTCGGCTACTGACAGAAAACCCTTACCTCATGCTGCGGATCAATGGTGAAACCAGCATTGATTCGTTTGCTCTCCAGTCTCTCTGACATCCTAGCAGAAAGAGAAAGAGTGGAAGAATGACAGAATGAGAGAATAAGCTAATCTCATAAATTTATTGCTGGCCCTAGGGGGTCTAGAGGGTCCCCTGTGACCACTGCGGCATGCGAACATCAGCAGGAGCAGTGCTGCAGTGGTGTTGTTGTTGCAGCTTTCTTTATTCGAATTTGCAAACCAAGCGGACAGAAATGTCCAGTGATAAGGGAGCTGTAAACCGACCATCTGCTCGAGAACTGAACTGCACCGCACACCGCATGCTGGGTGGATGTGCCAAGTTGGGTAACACAGCTTCAAGGCTTGAAGGGGCTGCTTGACAACCGGAACAGAACTCACATGCGCAGCATCGGTGTGGATATCAGCCATCCGGCTGCAAAGTCCGGGTAGACAAACTCTGTCGGGTTGTTGGCAAACGCGTAGTGATGTATAATGGCCGCCTCCCGGTCACGCAGCCCACGTCCCAGAAACTCAGGCTAAGAGAGAGAGAGAGAGAGAGAGAGAGAGAGAGAGAGAGAGAGAGAGAGAGAGAGAGAGAGAGAGAGAGAGAGAGAGAGAGAGAGAGAGAGAGAGAGAGAGAGAGCAGGCAGAAAACAACAAGCTCAATGATACGATATACAGTCTGTATCGGCTATAGAGTGACCGGATATAAGAATATATCGGGTACAGTGATATTGGCACGAAATATCAAAAGCAAAACGTATTTTATCCAGTAACAAATATCACTATAACCAATATTATCGGATGTAATGATATATCGGATATTATGATGGCAACAAAGAATCAAACATGCATAACACACTATATCATTATCGGCTTTAGTGATAACTTTAAAAAAATACATGTAGCAATAATATCAAAGGCCCTATTTTTTACTTTCTTCACATTGCTTATTTTATAGTGATACATGTACATGTACATAACAGAATTTTTTTATGGAAATGCGGGCACTGTCAACTATGCAGCATGCTCATTTGTCAAAACGCCATGCTGGAAGCTTGCCTTTCATGTGTCGATCGAAAAAGAAAAAAATTGATCGTATCGCATAATTATAGTGATGCATCGGTTATAGTGATAAAATCACGGAAATCAAAAGGGTACGCTATAGCCGATACAAACTGTACTATTGAAATTGTGTAGCAGAAAAGAGAGCAACTGAGATACCGTATTTCCGCAAATAGTAGGCCGGTCTACTATTTTTTTAACTCGTCCTAACCCGGCCTTATAATTGAGGACGGTCTTGTATTCGAGGACGGTCTTTTATTCTTTCAACCCAGTTTGACCCCGGTCTTCTATTTTTCGCTACACAGTTTTACCCCCGTTCTTCCATCTTCTTCTACACAGTTTGAGCACGGGCTTCTATTTTTAACATTATTCATTTAGTAGACCCGGTCTTCTAATCGGAGACGGGTCTTGTATTTTTTCAATCGCCCCCTGTCCCGGCCTTGTATTCTAGGAAGGCGTTGTATTTGCGGAAATACGGTATGTAAGAATTACCTGACTTACATGTCGCTGCCCTTTTTTCTGCTCCTCAATTTCAAGCGTATCATCTCAGCAGTGTGTAGCTCTCTCAGCAGTGTGTAGCTCTCTCAGCAGTGTGTAGCTCTCTTAGCAGTGTGTAGCTCTCTCAGCGGTGTGTAGCTCTCTCAGCGGTGTGTAGCTCTCTCAGCAGTGTGTAGCTCTCTCAGCAGTGTGTAGCTCTCTCAGCAGTGTGTAGCTCTCCCAGCATGCTGGGTGTATCCTCTGCCAATTCAGGGACCTGCAACAGTACTTTACACGTTGATATCCCACAGTATGTTCTACTGTACCTGTAGATAAAGACTCGTGCTCTGTGCTTGGGTGAGGTAGTTTTTTAAAACTTTTTTTCGGCCAGAGTAGACTAGAACAAGAAGAGCACCGTATTTCCCCAATTATAAGGCGCACTTGACTATAAGTCGCACCCTATTTTTAGGTCTGAACCAAATTGTATCAATACATTCACACCAGTAGGAAGTCACACTCGATTGTAAGTCGCACCCCCCCCCCGCCCCTTCTTTGTTTTTGACGTATTGTGTAAAAAGGTGCGACTTACATTCGGGGAAATACGGTACAGCAAAACCTTACCCAGGGGACCACTACAACCAGGACCAAGGGATGCTACCCCCAGTCAAAAGACTCTGGATAAGACCACCAGCACCTGTACAAAGTGACCACATTTCGAAAGTCCCTTGAGCGGTCGCCCTACACAGGTTTACAGTACAGTCAGACCTCGCTTATCCGGTCCTCTTTTATCCGGATCCCTCGCCATCCGGAAGAAAATCGTTGGCTACCGACTTACAGCATATGCCATGTCTACATACAGTATGTGTGTTCGACTATCCGGTTCCGTCGCCCAACCGGATATTCTTGTGGAAAGTGGATGTGTGTGGTGTTGCGTGATCCGACTGTGCTATGTTCCACTGCTCATGGAGAGATGTCCACTGACACTGACACTTACACTGCACTGACGATAGCATCACATACCTTGCACTCATCATAACCCATGAGTTTCTTCAGGAGTGCGGAAAAGGAGACAATCTCTGTGCTGTCTTCCACGACCAGGATCCACTTGACCGAGGATGCTTCCGGCCGATGAGCAAGGCTGTTGTTTCGTGTGTGTACATGTTGGCAAGAACACATGCACGCCATTTCATACGCGCGCGCATGCGCACACACACACACACACACACACACACACACACACACACACACACACACACACACACACACACATGCACACGCACACACACACACACACACACACACACACACACACACACACACACATACACACGCACACACACACACACGCGCGCACGCACACACACACACACACACACACACACAAACCATACGTCAGTCGCAAGGTGCAAGGCAAAAATGACAACACACTGCTTTGGTGTATAGCTACTTGAGACGAGCAATGACAACAAACAGGGCTGTTGCTCTGACTGCCCTACTGGCATGGACATTCATCCGCGTTTCACTACACTCATCCGCGTTTCACTACACTCCGATCGCGTCACGGCCAAAGCGAACTTACGCCGCTATCAGAGGGAACACAGCCCACGCCTTGGCCATATCCTCGTGCTCGTGCGTGAAGATGGCCTTGAACGGCGCGTGTATCTTCTCCCTGGCCAGCACGGCACGCCACGTCGGCCGTGCCGCATTGGCACGGGACAGGTGGTAGGGCTGCGCTTGAGACTGCACAACGAACAGGATGTCCTCGACTGCACGACAAACAGGAGCAGGTCACACGCACACAAACAAACGAAGGTGAGTGAGAGCATTTTACAGACTACAGATGACGACGCGTATTTGAGAAACTCGACTGGATTTCATCGAGCAGTACTGCATACTAGTATACAGTCGGACCTCGCTTAGCCGGTCCTCTTTTATCCGGATCCCTCGCCGTCCGGAAGAAAATCGATGGGAACCGATTTACATCATTATGTCATGCATACATACAGTATGTGTGCTCGATTGTCCGCTTCCCTCGCCTATCCGGATATTTTTGTGGCAAACGAATGTGTGCGGTTAAGCAAGGTCTGACTGTATAGTTATGTACATGATGTACTATATGCAGAAAGCACTGGGACTGTGGCTGTCGGGGTTAGGTTAGCAAACTTAGTAACTTACGCTTCAGCAATCCTGCCGGTGTACATTCCGGATCCTGGGCAGGATACAGTGCAAAGAAAAAGTGAATGAACGGCCCGGGAAGTCTCATGAAGCACAACGGAACATGCAGACTCGAAGTGAAAGGCAAGCGCTGCAGTGCACTCTCGGGTGTCATTCTGAACTCTTTTGCTGGAGTTGCGCAGCAGAGAGGGCGAGTTCTCTGTGGTAGTTCAAAGCTGGCGCCCTGGACTATTACATCACTATACCGAAAACTGCCTAACGTTTGCGGCGTATTTTAATGTTTGCTTAATTTGCGAGAAGAGCACATCGCGAATATTAACCATCGTGAAATTAAACTTCAACAGTGGATGTATATGTGTGGTAACACTAACAGTGCTCGGTCGAACATTTACCATCGCAAAGTGGCTGGTTCTATTAGGTATATTACCTACTGTACATATTGGGTATGGACTGCGCTCAGTTTCTTTTCTGGCGGCAGGTCGGTGGAACGCTCTTCCTCCAAACTGTCGTCAGGCACAATCTGCTGGTACTTTTGCTCAACTCACGAAATTCACCTAGGATTCCCTGTAACAAGGCCATGCCTGTTGGGACTCCCCTAGTTAAATACCGTATTTTCTCTAATAAGAGCCCGGGGTTCTTATTTTTTCAGTGACAGCTCTACCCGCGCTTCTATTAGAGACTGGGCTATTATTGGAGACTGGGCTCTTATTTTTTCAATTGTCAACTATCAAGCCAACTCCAGTCTATACAGGCATAAACTGACCATATCAAGACTAATTTTCAACCCTAAACTCAGGAATATTGTCAAAACAGATGTTTCACAATAGCACTGGCGCCAGGAAGGAAGCAGTAGACTGACAACCTCCTTACAAATATGTTCTTGGCATGTTGTAATGCTGTTTTATATGCAGTCAATATACTTGTTGCATACTCCAATTGTGACCCGCGCTACTATTAGAGACTGTGCTCTTATTATTTCAAACCGCCCTCACACCGGGTGGGTCATTATTGGAGACTGGCCTATTATTGGAGACCTGGGCTTTTATTAGAGAAAAATACGGTAATAAAATTAATACTACTACTACCACTACTTCTGGGAAATCACGAAAATTTAGTGACACGGATATTGGGCAGTTTACAGTTCTTCCGATTTTATTCATTAGTTGAGGGAATGGAAAATGGAAAAAAAATCAGAAGACAAATTGACCGCCACCACTAGGACTCAAATTCATTTTGTACAGGTTTTAGATTGCACACATACGCGGCATGAAATGGACATCTCACCTTAGTTCCGGCGAAGATCCCTGGCCACACACCACAGTCAGCATAACCGAGTGCATGGGCACGATTGTGAACCATGTACATGTACAGAGCACACGATTAGAGAACGTGGGCGACACATACACATGTGCACACACAGACACGTGCGCATGCATACACACGCACATACGCGCGTACGTACGTACGTACACACACACACGTGCGCGCGCACGTGCGAACACACACACACACACACAAGTGCACACACAGTGTCAGTCTGTGAACAAGTGCGGTGGTAACTGCGATGACTCTGAGTTCTGTCAATCCATGTACCCCGATGTCAGTCAGGATGTCCAGCTGGGAGATTTTAATTTCACCGGGTATTGAACTACTGCTTGTGAGTATCAGGGATGGATGTGCTTTTCACTGTACAGTAGTCGAGCGCCCAAGAACGTTGTTTCCAAGGGGTTAGCCTGGGACGTTCTTATTTTTCAGAAATCTGGCTGCGTTCTTATAGCACGTTCTTAGAAACAAACCGTACTGGATCATATGTATCCCACAAGCTGCTAGAAAACTAACACCGCCGTTCTTAGCTTTAGGCTGTGGCGTTCTTAGAATTCCAGGCCGCAGTGGACGTTCTTGGGCTCCACGTTCTTCAGCACGCGACTCTACTGTAGGTGAGATAGAGTGCAGGTTGCCGAAGAAGGGATCCACCGAATAATACAGTACCAGTACTGCATGAATGTACGTACAAGGTGGTTTGGCTTTTTTTAACATGGTTGTAAAATGACGTTTTTTCAGTCACTTCTAGACAAGTTACGTCCAAATGAATTATTGCAAGTGGAAATGCTATCCTTCATGCCCGTTGTGTCCAAAAATGGGAATGATCCCACCTTGGAAAGTGTCTTGAATCATGTCCTACTTTCACAGGATTCTCAGGATTCAAATAATTGGTGTGTCATTTTTTAACAAATTTGTAAAATGGCATCACAAACTAGGATATTCGGTCATCAATGTTCTGAAGTTGATAGATATCACTTCAAGGATTGCTAGTGGATGAAAATTAATCTGTCAACAGAGGAGTGAACTGTATTGTATGCTGCGAAAGCCGTGTTTTTGTATTTGTAACTAGTGGCTGTGTTATACGGTGGAATTGGATAGATAGCATAGCATCGCAGCGATGTTTTCGTTCTCACAGAGTGCATTCCGTGACCTACTGTTCTTCTTTACTGTATCTAGTGATGGCAAGACGGCCTGATGTCGGCCTGATGTCGTCCAAAGGCCCTGCGGAAGCAATTCACTGCCCTCCTCGTCCATTCAGGGGCTCATTTTACACATTTTACACAAAATGGCAAAGCACCCACCACTAGTTATACCAACGTGGCAGGGAGAATTAAATTATATGCACCAAATTTTCTGGTCAATGTTGATCTACGATAAACTGGCTCCCATTTGCCACCACCCATGTTTCGATACAGCCATCCGGAGCAGAGAAACAGCCAGAAGAAAAGCAAATTTTACACATTTGTTAAAAAATGCCAAATGTTAAAAAAAGCCAAATCACCTCGTACTGTGCATTCCCAGATGCATGGATGTGCAGACTCACAAGTAACTGAGTGGTTCGCAAACATTTTTTTCTATGCACCCCACATTACAATTGTACGTGCGCCACATGCATAGTCTAGTCTACCGCACAAGTGTAGTCTTGGCTTGAACATGTACCATAGTCGCACCTTGTTCCAAACAGTTTGCACAACAATGGGCAAATGATTACACAGATGAATGGCTAAAATTTCACCTGCCCTCACCTTCTGAAAGGAAAATAAGCAACGAGAATACAATCCACAGCGACATTGGTCTGAGCTGAAAGATAAAAATGGGATCCTGATCTGTACCAGCCGCTGACTAATGATGGTATAAAATTCAGAGCAAGAAATTTGCACATAAGAAAGGGATACACATGAGATCTTTCAAATATTTTTATCGGCATCTGTCCAGCAGACGAAGCCAAGGAGTACTCGAGTGCTGCTTTCGTTTTCTTGATGTTTTTTGGCTTCATGTCAAACTATGCACGTGCCGCGCCGGTGAGTTTGATGATGCTTTGATGATGGGGCTTCAATCAAGAAAGATCATTAGAGCTTTTCGAAATCCGTCCCCATGCGTCAGAAGGGAGGTGTGGCAGGGCCAGGGGTCAAACAAAATGTGCAATCAAGAGTACATGACTGCTTTTTATGCGTCAGCTGTCGGTCCAGCATCAGTGTGGAGTCCAAAAAGAGGTTCGGCTCCCCCGATGGAGTTGGCTTCGTGATGCTGCTGGCCATCAGATCAACAAAGCTTTTGGAAGGAGTAGCACGAACTGGGAGAAATCTGCTCTCCAGGTCCTTGACGAGTTCAAAATCAGGTGAGTGCAACGATTGAATCACGTGTTTATTTATGTTCAAATCGCTACGTGTGAAAATAGATTTCCGTCTGACAGTTATTCACTTTGCCTTGCTGAGAGAAGATTTTCATGACATTGGAAGGACACGATCTTGTCCATGATCCAGTACCTCGCGATTGTGTTCACGACAGCAGCCCAGTACTCTACAAGTGTAGTAGTTGATATGTTCTCTGTCGGTTCTATTTTCAATCGTAAAATAATTGTCTCCCCTCAGGAATCCTATGCTTTTCAGTTATTTTTCGCTTTCGAAACGCTTGTACTCGAATTAGGGGAATTCCCCAGGTGCAACAGTAGCGTAGTTTAGCTAGGTGGACGGTTAGAATTACGCAGTACATAATCAGTCATTGGAAAGGAGTGTCCTTGTCCTGGCGAATGTGCACGCACGCACTTTGCTCAATAGGTAGGTTTCTATCACAAGATAAGTTTGCGGCACAAGTGAAGAATCGTACACAGGCACTGGTGCATGATCGTTTATTCGCATCACTATCAGGCTCGTTGCAGCTTGAGAGCCGTAGCCGTAGCTAGACGGCCTTAACCGAGCCAGAGGGCTGCATGCAGTCGACGGCTTGCATCAACGATCAGGCACTGGTGTCTGTGTATGACTAGGCTATGTTTCTGATTGCCCGGGGGGGGGGAGGGCCAAAAATGGCCGGAGCCGTGCGTGGGTCTTACCCAGGTGACATGGATGGGTGACCTGTGCCGGGTCTAGTCTGTGAGAAGACGAACGCCGAATGTCAAGCCATAATTATTTGATGTACATGTGCGTGTGTAGCTGCTGATCAGTTCGTTTACACAGGACATGGTCGCTGTAACTCAAACTAGCCACGAGAGCTCCCATTGGCTCAGTCTAACCTTTGCAATGATCAGGTGACTCTTGTGACTTTAGCCCGGGTGGTAGGCCTAGCCCAAATTTGCTCGGGGAGCTTCGATATTTTGCCGGAAATTTTTGCCCGAGCACTTTCTATATTTTGCTTGGCATTGCCTTTCGTTTCCGATATTTTGCTCCATTTTGCTCCTGCTTGCTTTGTGGCAAAAATTGCTTCGAATGAACCGTCTACTTTGGTAAAAGTGGATGGTGACTCTGCTGAGGAAAGCAAAACTACGAGTGGTGTCAGTATTGTGGATTTTGTGGCACAATTTCAAATTTATGTACCCCTGACAACATGTACGAGCTATTTCAGGACGAAATTGGCCAAATGAAGCCAAAGAAATTAGAATAAAATTGCCAAAACACATCCGGATCCTCTATAAATTCGATATTTTGCTGGGAATTTACCAGCAATTTCTTTTCGTGGAAAATTTCGATATTTCGCTGGAAGAATTGCCGGCAAATTTGGGCTAGGTCTACCGGGTGGTGGGTAGTGAAGGTCACCACAATTCATGCCTGTCTAGCTTGATTCATGCATGACTTCCTGTGCTGCTTTTGGTCTCCGAGACCATCTAGGAAAGTCTGAAACCCACCATACATGGAAACCGGGCAGGGTCGGTTCTCTCAGCTCTCATTTTGGGGGTGATACGTGTCATAATTTGCCACTGCACCATGCAGTGTGTACATGTAGCATGCCACATGTACCCAGTGTCTGCTCTAGGATGTCAACCAACCGGGTACAGTACACGTGTACTGGCACAACTCTTGACATAGGGTCAGAGCCGGGCCCGTTCAAGTGCGGCTACTGTCTGTACATCAGGGAGTCGAAAAAAATGTTCGCGACTCGTAAAAAAAAATGCTTCTACCTCCTGATGTACGAACGTACTGGGTACTACAGTATTTTTTTTTTTTTTTTTTACTAGAGCCACGTAAACCCGTCATGTGTGAGCCATGAATAAGGGGAGTGGTGGCGTGGTCTGGGATGCTCTGCCGACCTTGGGTCTCGGCTTCATCACAACCAGGCGCGCCAATAGCAGAGAGAGAAAGAGAGAGAAACTTAGACAGAAAGAGAGAGAGAGAGAGAGAGAGAGAGAGAGAGAGAGAGAGAGAGAGAGAGAGAGAGAGAGAGAGAGAGAGAGAGAGAGAGAGAGAGAGAGAGAGAGAGAGAGAGAGAGAGAGAGAGAGAGAGATAGAGAAAGAGAGAGAGTGAGAGAGAGAGAGAGAGAGAGAGAGAGAGAGAGAGAGAGAGAGAGAGAGAGAGAGAGAGAGAGAGAGAGAGAGAGAGAGAGAGAGAGAGAGAGAGAGAGAGAGATAGATAGAGAAAGAGAGAGAGAGTGAGAGAGAGAGAGGAGAGAGAGAGAGAGAGAGAGAGAGAGAGAGAGAGAGAGAGAGAGAGAAGAGAGAGAGAGAGAGAGAGAGAGAGAGAGAGAGAGAGAGAGAGAGAGAGAAGAGCGGGGAGGGTTGGGGAGCAAGAGAACTAATAAGAGAACTAATAAAGTATTTAAAAAAAATGAGAGAGAGAGAGAGAGAGAGAGAGAGAGAGAGAGAGAGAGAGAGAGAGAGAGAGAGATGAGAGGAGGCGTAGGCTGCGCTCCTGCACTCGCATTGCAGCCTGTCATAATTTAATCAGTATGTACCCCCCCTAAAGAACCAGTGTATAAAACAGTACTCAACACTTGTGCACAATTTTAACTTGGATACTGAGCCAGTAATAAACGTAAAAAAAAGAGAAGAAACGCGTGCCCTCAGTATTTTCGCACTTTCTGACTGTTTATCATCTTGTTACAGTCGTGGATAGTTGCTGCATAACTCGTTCTCATGTGTTTCTTCTCTTTTTTTTGCACTCAACACTTGTATTCCGCTATGATGCACTCTGGTTTTAGATATGTCTAAGGAGGGCGAGATGCTGCGTTTCCAAGACGACCTGCCCAAACTGCCTGTGCCGCCGCTTGGGCAGACGCTGCGGAAGTACGTCGACTCGTTGCGGCCGCACCTGAGCGCCGAAGAGCTGAGTCAGACTGAGCGCAACGCGGAGAAGTTTATGCGATCCGGCGGGGATGGCGAGAGGCTGCACGGCAAGCTACTGCAGAGAGCCGAGACCATGGACAACTGGGTAGGTTTGAGAGCGATTTTCATGGCCTGCCTGTTATCAAGAGTACATAACCCAAGAGTGTGCAACTCCAGCTATGGGGTCTGCGACGGCAGAACTTCACATCACGTGATGAACCCGTGCACATTATTTGCACTCTGTGCATGATAGATACTGGGTTGTACGCAGCCCAGCTTTGGGTACAACTCTCTTGTGATCACTTTGCACTGTTTGCCAGCATAACCTTTCGAACCATGTCACGTGATGTGAAGTTCTGCCGTCGCAGCACAGCATAGAGGTTGTGCAGGCAGTTGCACACTCTTGGGGTTATGTACTCTTGCTGTTATGTTATGTTACCTTTATTTTACTTCACCATAGGTACAGGCATTGCTGCCTTCTTGCTGTGGATCATGAATGATGCCACAGCTCCTAGGCTATGATGAAAAGTTGTTAGATTTCATAATTGTTGCTTTGCCAGAGGATGCGTAGTGTGCTAAGAGTGCTGAATACTGCGGGGGAGGTAGAGTGTACTACACGCAACAACAGTGGACTGTTGCCTGATGACTGCATTGCAGTGTGCATAAAACTCAGAGTTTCAACCAACTGGCCTTTGGTCCACTGCTGTACCCTGTGCATTTTTCTTTACAATTCCAGGCAGGTTTCATATTGTGATTTTTCAAACATTTGGCCAAGTTTCGACGGGGATGTATTATGCGTACTGCCGAGTAGTTTTCATAACCATGTCCAACAAAAAAACGTCCAGATCGCCAGATGAAATCACCGCCAAGATGCCAAGATGATCGGAATCAGGTTTCGCCACGTGTTGATGGGTCGGAAAGTGCAATCCCCCGTATCCGAGTTTTAAAAATCTGTCATTTGTTTGTGTCGGTGGTGGTGGTGGTGCTGCTACCCCCGCCGCCACTGCTGTTGCCTGTGTGTATGACCAAGAGTACATGAAAACCAGAGTGTGCAGCTCGGATGGGTTGCTGTCACGGCGGAATTCCGTGATTACATCGTTTTAGTGATGTAGTGCGTACAAGCAGGATTCAAGCAGGTCTCTTTCTGCACAACTGCAGCTCAGTTGTACGCACTACGCCATTTCCCGCCTCAGATCTGCGCCAATATGATGTAATCACGGAATTCCGCTGTGACAGACACCCATAGCAGAAAAAGGCCCAAGCTGCACACTCTAGTTTTCATGTACTCTCCGTATGACTGTACTGTAAGTCAACAAATATTCGGCGCGAATATATTTTCAGCTATTTTCGGCCTGGTCATGTTTGGCCGAAAATTTGTTTTGCTAGGTTCAATTTGACCATGTGTACGGGCGGCAGCAGTACAGGCCGAAAATTTGATGCGACTGAAATGGGTTTTAGCCCTGGGAGGCCGAAATTTGAATGGGCCGAAAATTTGTCGACTTACAGTATGTTGCTGCTGCTGCTGCTGTTGTTGTTGTTGTTGTTGTTGTTGTTGTTGTTGTTGTTGTTGTTGTTGTTGTTGTTGCTGCTGCTGCTGCTGCTGCTGCGCTGCTGCTGCTGCTGCTGCTGCTGCTGCTGCTGCTGCTGCTGCTGCTGCTGCTGCTGCTGCTGCTGCTGCTGCTGTTGCTGTTGCTGTTGCTGTTGCTGTTGCTGTTGTTGTTGTTGTTGTTGTTGTTGTTGTTGCTGTTGTTGTTGTTGTTTCAAATATTTATTCTCACGATAGCCAGTGGCCAATAAGAGATAATAGTGTAAGAAAGGAGAAAGAGTGAGGAAGAATTGGGTGGGCAGGGCCTAGGGGTTAATGACTACTTAAGTGTACGGGCAGGGGTGGTCGCCACACGAGCATACAGAGTTGTGTACTTAAGTGTACGGGCAGGGGTGGTCGCTACACGAGCATACAGAGTTGTGCAACAGTAGGGATATCTCGGATTTGAAGGGAGTACGAGAAGGGATTTCGCGAAGCTGGGTGGGGCAAGCAATTAAAGTAATGAAGGGCCTTGTTCAGGGGAGAATGGAGACAGCGGTCAGTCCGCGGAGTTGGCAAGTGCCAAGTACGAGAGCGACGTAAATTATACGAAGGTTGCACGTTGCTAGCAGTATGCAGCGAGAGTATATGTGGTGGGGCATAATTGTGGCGCAGAGAATGTGCGAAGAGTATATGTTTAACTTTAAAGCGTGAAAAATAATGTTGGCCATTTGATGCGATGCAAAAGGTGGGAGTGTTCTAAGTGTGTGTAAAGGGGAAGGTGGAGACATATTCTGGTGGCTTTCCGCTGGAGTCGTTCTAGCCTGTCAAGGGAAGTGTGTGACAACAGTGTGAGAGCATTGCTCGTGTGTACAGTGCATTTCAA